>NW_026562416.1:2687500-2777500 GCF_027474105.1 Poeciliopsis prolifica | reverse complement strand
CTTGTCTTTATTCTAATAAAACAACATACAAGTTAAGTAAAACAGCTTTCTGAATAAATACGGTTCTGACTGCGAACAAAGAGATTAAAAGACTTCGACCTGCACAAAGAGAGAGAGACATAAGATCAGAGAAAGATGGAGAGATAGAGGAAGGGCAGGGAGATTAGAGATAGTATTAGAGTTCCATTAAAGCTTTCTCTTTCATCAGTTTGCAGACTTCTCTCTGTTCATGTTTCATATTGATTCTCCTCTATCATTTTCCAGAATTGAGCATTCCTGCAACGTTCTGAAGAACAAATACCAGACATGTTTTTCTCAAAGAGAGTTTGTCTGCATCCAGCATCTAGAACTCGATTGGAATCTTTAGTTGAGTTAATTGCAAGACCTGTAATTAAGTAATCACAATTAATCATGTTTTAATTGAAGCAACAGGAGGACAGATGCACTGTGGTTTTGTCTGCAGGCACTGCTTTGGTCTGTTGTGATGATTTACCGGTTCGTCTACGTTCTGGATCCAGATGGGTCCTGTAGGCCATGAGATGCAGATCATGATCGAAAGAAACACTGAATGCATGGATGGATACCTGATCAGTGTTCAATGTCTGCCACGAAGAGAAGTGCATAATGTCACACAAGTTCAGTTATAACTGTCTGATGATGCAAATCTGGAAGAGAAGCAATAAGCATTTGTGTGAACCATAAAACACAAACTAGTGGTGGCGTGAAGATGTAGTTTTCCAGAGCAAAGGAGCCAATGAGCTGTTGCCAGGAACGAGATGAAGGTGGGAAAGATAAAACAGAGAGGTATTTTGGGAAGTATGAAAGGAAAATCATGCCATTCCGGGATCTTTATGTCTTTTTACTCCCTTAATGTCTTTAATTAAAGCCAACAGCATTGTTGCTCTGCTCCCTTGGAGTGTCATTAGCAAACCGGGTCTCAGCTGATGGAGGAGGAAGAAGCGTGAGGGTCAAACTTCTGATGATGAGGGGAACGCAGCGTGAGAGGAACGTACAGATGGGACGAGGGAATTCATCAAGGCCGAAGGAACGCTGGAAGTCGAGCTCGACGAAATGAGTGGAGTTATTAAAGGTGAAAGAGAGCTGGAGGCCGGGACAGAGAGACGGACACATGGGAGGAGGATGATGGAACGGGACGAATAGACGGCTGGAGACGGGGGAGAGAGAGAGAGGGCGAGGGAGGGCAAGGGAGGGAGGGGAAGCTTGGTGGGTGGATTTGTGGATTTTAACTTCTAAAGGTCAAAGCTGAAGAGGAGACAGGCGGCCGTGAAGAACGTATTGGTGATCTAAATGTGTGGGTTTCCTGACACATGACCACATTACGCCAGCAGCACGTTTAATCAATCTGATGTTCCTGCACGCTGCTGCAGACCTCTTCTCATATGGGAACACCGCCGACATCAGATGGATGGATGAAAGACGGGAAAACAGGCAAACTCTCTCTCAGATTCACACTTTTACACTTTAAAAATACAAGTGAAGGCATGTCACATACTGAAACTTCTGGATAAGGTCATAATATTGCTACAGAAAATCTATTAAAAGTGAAATCCAGCACAATATTATGCAGAACTAAACAACCCAACTTAACGTCAGTCACTTCCTGAGGTGAATGCAGGAGCTATTCAGACATCGCAGAGAAATCTATAAATATTTTATTATGTTTTGTGTTATCCTTCATTATTATGCAAGCACACAGTTTTACTGTATTATTCTTTGCTTAAAGCTCCAATAACATTCAGTTAATTACAATGCCAACAGCCTATGGAAAGTTTATACCAGCAACATTATGATTATTAAATTGATAATAAAACTAATTAATTAATTATACTTGAATGATCGAGTATAATTAATTAGTGAAAAAACATTTTCTCTTTTCTGCCAAATTCACCAACTGCACAAGCAGTGTGAGGTAAGAAGTATTTCAAAACGGCAGAAGAAAGTTTTGTTTTTTGAATAATAATATTTGTTGTTAATTTGTTGCTAAAAGATGGGAGCATTTTCTGGGAAAAGATTTTTACTTTTGTTAAAGTAAAAATCAAATGAATTAATATTAGCACAAACATTTTCAGTGCACTTCCTCTTTCCCTAGACTTAAATAATTTTTTTAGCTAGTTTTTTTTATTTATTAGCCATGTTTATCATTCTGAATGGAGAGAGTCAAAGTAAGACACCATGCTAGTGATGCCCCACATGCTAACATTAGCATTTTGGCTAATTTTATCTTATATTAATCTTAACATACTGAATGAAGTAAGTCCAGGTTATTTAACATGCTTGTGACTCTCTACATGCTATTGAGCACTTTGGATCTTACTTTAGCATTGATGCTAATTTAGCATCAGAACGCTGGGCTCCAACCAACGGGAACACTTTGCCACAAATGTTTCAGTTTATTTTTCTGTTTGCTTCTTTGTGCATTTGAATTTATTTCTCTTTCATTTGCATTAGTATGTTTAATCTTGGTTTGCTGTTCCTTTTGATTCAGCCTCTTTCCTGTTAGTCTCTCCATCAGTTTCCCTGCTTTTCTTCTGCCACAGCTGTTCCACATTTCCTCTGATTAGCTCATCTGGTTCTCTGCGGTTTCGCTATAAGTTCTCATTATATTATTAAAGTTCTCTGTTAAACCACAGCTTTTCTCTGCATTTTGGTTCTTTATAACTGCAAACATGACAAAAAGCCTGATTTGAACTTTTGAATCCCAAGCTCAGGCTCCCAGAACCTTTTGCATAAAAACCTATGAACCAAGAATGAGTGAGAATGATGATACGGTCGTCTCTTTCCTTTGTAGGTATGTTTCATTAGAAAGATCCATCACAATTCAAAGCTGTGTCTGCTAAACAGGTTTATGTCACAGTCATCGTAAAGTCAAAAACATAATGTTAAAGAGGCTTTTGTTACTGATATGAAGAGCAGCGTTCTTATCAAAGGACCTAGATTAAGCGAGATAATAGCTGCCTGTCCTTGAAAATGAAAAGCTCTTCAAAAACATTATTAAGGACATGTTTCAACGTAGCCATTTTTTGAGGGCCAGGTCCCCTTTTCTTTGTTCAAATCAGGAGCCACTTATATGAAGCACTTTTCCCAGCATATTACTGCATTTAACCATTGTTCCTACTTATCGGACAATAAATCAGGCTGCAACAACACTGAGAGCTACTCCGCTTCCTGCTAGAACTTCTTTTCCAGGATTTAAAAAATTTTACAGACATTTATTTCAACCACTTTTCCAGCAGTTTTGGAAAAAATGTAGTACCTCACCTCTGAATGCAGCCATATGTTGGGATGCTCGCTGCCTACTCAAAGTCAGCACTCTTTAAAAACTGCAACCACTGACAAAACCAGCTAAGCACCAGAAGCAATGGTTGGCCTAATTCGGCAAACATGTTCTTAATTTGGAAGTAATTCACTGTCTATAAACTGGCACCAGGGGGCAGAAGTGGTGCTAATGCAGTGAGAGTTACAGGAAGAGTAAAGTGATAAAATTACAGGCAGTTGCTGGAGATTCTGACGGTCAGCTGAAAGCAATAGCACAACACCTTTAGCTTCTGACATCTCAGAACTGTAAACTGAAGAAGTTTGCTCAGTAATACATCTCACTGATAGAAACTGCACTCGCCTTATAAATGGTGTTTTTGTGCTTGGAAAATTTCTTGCCGTTATCATTTATAAAATAGATTTAAAGCATCTGTGTATTGGCTTTGCTTTGACTCTTTGTCCTCTAGCCATCTTTTACTTCCATTCTGCAAGATATAGTCATCATCGGTTCTAATCTGCTCCTGTAAACATACACCACGGCTCTTCTTCACAATTTTTGCCAATTTTTCAGATTGATGCACTCCAACGAAACATAATCTCTACTCCTGTTTTCCATTTTGCATGGCTGTCTCTCAGTGCTGCTATCTTGTTTCATGCTTGTGAACTTTGAGATGAAACAGATATCAAAATAATATCTTTGTGAAGCAATTTGTGGAAGTTTTAAAAAAGCAACAAAGCAAAGATATAACTTGAAAACATTCTCTGATATATATGGCTTTAGATGTGGTTCCATTGTGTTTTGGTACCGGCTGCAATATATTGTCTGGACTTTATCCGCAGCGCTCTATTAATGTTTTCACACTCTGATCAGATTTAGTTACAAATCACATTGACCTCATAAAGTGTTGTTCTCTCGCCGTTCCTCTTGTCCCTGTGCACAAACGACGGCGCCTCAGCAGATCCATGTGGTTCGGCTCATCATCAGAACAAGACGAGTCCAAACTGCACCAATCAATCCGATCTGCTGAGAGGAACATGAGGGATTACCTTAGAGGTCAGGAGCAGAGTACAACATTTTTAAAATAATTGTGGATCTTTTAGATTACAGCGCAAAACCTACAAAATCATATTAAATTTTATTAAAAATAACAATGGAAGGTGCCTGACAGAAAATAATTGGCTGCTGTAAGAGACTGGAGCAGTGGGTGGGCGTCTGCAAAGAATTTACAGTGGCAGCCAGCTGTTCACAGCTGGACGTGTTTCAGGTCAGAATATAAAAGACGCCTGGCTGCTGGAGACTTGTTACAATGAACACCACACTAGTGAGCTTTAAAAGGTCGGCAAGCAGCTATGCCTACCATTGATGCAACAATTCAAATACAGTGAATATCTCTAAGACTGGGCTGACACAGTAATTCAGGAGCTCCATCAGCTTTTCAAATACACCACAGGAGATGTAGAACCAGCATACCTTCATTATCAGACCATTACCTTTCACGTCTGGAAAAATCTTAGCAAAATCGTCAAATTATGGTTGCTATCTTTCTGAACATTGTGTCTGTGTTTCAGCCCAGATCTCAGAGAAATCAGGACATTCTGACCTGTTGCTCGGAGAGTAAAACAGTAGACCCAGTTTATCCAGAACTGGGGCGCAGATAGACCCAAAAATAGTGAAAAATACAAGTAAATTTGCATCAGCAGAGTCCCGGTGGCTTTGCATGGAAAGCCTTCGCATACGCTTGATTCTGCAGCCAGAGTACGAAGTGGACTGTTTCATTATGACTGCATGGTGGTGTGCTGGTCGGTGAGCAGTTTCCCTCCAGAAACAAAAACTCAGTTGTAAATCTGAGCTCATTTGGATCTCTCCATGTCAGTTTGCATGTTTTCCCCTGCAGGTGTGTGATTTTTATTTTTTATTTGGTGCTCTGCTCCTGCACAAACACACCTGGCGATGCTAACGTCGCCTCACTGCACTGTCACTTCAGTCTGAAAAGTCAGCACAAACCCGTGAGTGGAATCTGAAAGTTAAATAATATAATTCTGTCAAAATATGATATTATGTGAATAAGTTCAAACAGTGACAAGGCCAGACAGTCCTGATTCATGTAAGCAGACTGAAACTCTCTCTATTTAGAATTTATCAGGATATATTTTTACTCTTTTATTTGGATTTTCATCTCAATGCATCTGATTTTCAAATGCAAATCATGACATTTGCCTTTATTTATTTGTCTTAATTGTAATGGATTTTGACTAATGGTTTCTGTGAAAGATGTTGGTTGCCTATTTTCATCCATTCACTCGTCTTGCTTATCCGGAGTCGGGTGGCCCAGACTTCCCTCTGCGCAGCCACTTGTTCCAGCTCCTCTGGGATAATCCAGGGCATTCCCAGGCCAGCTGAGAAACATAGTTCTTCCAGTGTTTCCTCCCAGTGGGACATGAACAGCTCACCAGGGAGGCGTCCAGGAGCCACCTCAGCTGGCTCCTCTTGAAGTGAAGGAGCAGCGGGTTTACTCTGAGTCCCTCCCGGATGACTGAGCTTCACGAAGAAAACTCATTTTGGCCGCTTCTCTCCGCGACTTTCAGTCACGACTCAAAGCTCATGACCGTAGATGAGGAACGTAAGTCGATGGGTAAATCAAGAACTCCACCTTTTTACTCAGTTCTCTCTTCACCATGACAGACTGGGCTGAAAGGAGAAACCGGTTCTTCTTTAAACCCGCTTCACTGTGGAAAACAATTCAAATATTGATATTCTAATAATGACATGCGGACTGGATTGTTTGGAGTTTGGTCTGTTCAGCAGGTCGTAGCCGTTCCTTTCAGCGCTCTGGATGCAGACATCAGCGTCGTGAATTGAATGCAGATGGTTGACGTTCGCCACTGAAGCTCAGTGACCAGATGGCTGATGGCTGTTTGGGTCGTTTGGGTCGTTTTGGGATGTTTTGGGATGTTGTCCTGCAGAGAGGTGACCCTCTGCTCCAGGCTTCGAGCCTCTTTTCTCCCAGGATTGCTCTGTATTGACCTCCATCCATCCTCCCATCATGTCTGACCAGCTTCTCTTTCCCTGCTGAAGGAAAACATTCAGGCTGAAATTTGATAAACAGGGAACCAATGAAACCGTTTCAGAACCGGTTCTAATGTGATCGATCCATTTCTGTAATGTTGGTTCGATGGGTTTTCAGGCTCACTGGGAATATAGTTCACTTTTTTTTATCAAAGATTTTAATTGATCAATCAATCTTCCTAATTGAATGTTTATTAATTTTCATATATTTGTACTCACCTTTAAAATATTTAATATTATTATTATTATTATAAAAAAATAAACATATTATTCAACATCACTGTCTTTTTAATATAATCCAAGTTGTTTTATATCCTGCTGGTATTTTATACTTGGGGTAAAAATCATCTTTCTCTAGGTTTTGTTCTTGGAAAGTAAATGCACATCCTTTCTTGTAAGAGCTTCTTTTCTTCTCTGCAGGTGTGCAACAAAAGATAAAAGGATGCAGCTTATTTCATCATGTTCCATTGGTATACAGTCCTTTGTCTTCATGCTGGCTCCTGCCCTCTGCTTTGCAGCACTGCAGCTCTGCAAGGTTATTTTGTTTCTCATCTTATGGACCAGATTTAAAACTGGTTCATTTTCTCAAGGCATTCTTGAGAATGCAGTTAATTGAAGCCTGGCTGAGAGATACAGAACATCGCCCTATCAGAAAATCAGCCTTTGGTCATCCTACCTCGCCTGAATGTTGATACTTTGATACATGCAGTTATTAGCAGAGGGTCACATCTGTTTATGGTCTCCATCCATCTCTTGTTTCCAGGATTTACAGCTTTAATTTGTTTTTTAAAAGCACTTCGACTAGTTTTCCACATGAAAAGGTTGATTTGTAACCTTTTACATGAGGCAACCTCATATTGAGACCAGATAATAACTCTGACCCCCAGGCAGTAAGAGTGGAATTGCATGTTAACATCAGTTTAATGATCAATTTCTCACAGAAGGAGGCAGCGTTAGATTCTTCTTCAGGAGACTGAAAATCAAGAAGTCTTTTTAAAATTTAAATCTAAGCGGTTGAGGTGTGTAGATTAGGTTTCCTTAAAAAGAGTTGCTTTTGAAATCTACAATTGATTTTTGCTACTGAGAAATAATCACAAAAACATTGTTCTCATGTCAGAAGGTCATTGTGTACATTTTAAAATCTGGGGCAGGAAATGAAAGCAGCTTATTTTTACTGAACTAATTTTCACTTATTCTCTCAGCAGGAATTAAAAGACATGGTTTATATTTAATGCCTGAAGAAAAATTACACTTTGAAATGATCTACAGATGAGATTTTCCCACTGATGTTTGCCAGGTTTTGTTAGATTTCTTTATTTATTTTTAAGTGAAACTCATGATGAGTTTGCAGAGCTTGTTCCCAGCAGGAGGCCGACCTGTGATGCTGTGCTACCAACATGTCGACTCTTCTGGCTTTTCTTCTTCTCTTGAAGAATAATTTGAGTTGCTGTGAGGTTACAAGGAATATCAGTTTGGATTTAAATCCAGATGCTTGATAAATAAAGGAAATAGAGAATATGACAGAAATAGGGGTCGGGGGGGTCAGGGGGAATGAGCGGGGGTTAATTGATCATCTGAGGTATTTTTTAATATTATATTGTAAGTAAGTTACCATATCCACACCCACAAATTGCAGCTTTAAGTTGCATACAAACCTGATATGTATTATTAAATATAAATGATGTAAATCTTTAAGTCAACTCTAAATAAGTGTGTTAAATGTTGGTCTCTGAAACTAAGTGCATCAGAAGCATAAATTAAAACGGTGAAGGTTGAGTAAACTAACTCTAAGCTAGGCTCATTAGCAGGGACTGCTACTGAAGGATACAGGTGCACAATAAACTTTTTACAAAATTTAATAAAAAGACTATTGTTCCATTCTGCTAGTTGTACAGTAGTTGCACAGCTGGGTGTTACAGGAAGTTAGAAAATGTCAGCTTTTATTGAAAAAGGCCTCAGAGGCCAAACTAAATCTACACTAATTTGGTTTATTGGTTTCATATTGACTTCAGACTTTGTACAAGTTAACAGTTAAGCATTTAAGATTTTGACAGTTTGGGGATGTAGAGAGCTTAGCCTTAGCCTTAGCTTTAGCCACGTTAGCTTCAGAATCTCACTCAACGGTTCTGAAATGTTGGGGAGCTGAAACTGAATAAAACTTTTTGTCTGTTTTTGCAGTTATCACAGTATTCAGACTTCAACATGAACTATCTTGCAGTCTGCAGAACTGACTGCAGTCACTGAAACAAAGACTTTAATTCAGTGATATAAATCATCCCAGCAGGTTTTGTTTAGATGAGCCGTAAACAAGTTACAACAGGATTTCCAGTATATTATGATGGAATTTCTTACAGTTCTGACATTTCAAGTAATTTATTTTTTATTTTTACTTTATGTTTTCCATAAAAGGCTACCAAACATTGTAGTGACAGAAGACAATCTCCTCTGCTTTAATTTGAAGGAATGTGGACAATATATTAGTGTTTCCTGCATGGAGTTCATCCAGGCACATAATTGCTTTAAAATTGAGGGTCAAAATTCAGACGACTCATTTTGAAGAGACAAATTAAACATCGCTGAAACATCAGATGATGTCAGCATCTCCAGGTCACATGACACGCCGGTTCATCAGGAGGCTGACATTTAACAACAGAGCCTGGAGGTTAGTAATCACTTGTTTCTCGTGCCTCACTCAGTCATTTGGTTTCTAAGAGCCTCTCACCTCCTCCCCCGTCTTCAGAAACACATCGCTCCGTCACACACACACAGGCTGCCTTCACCCTAATCTAAGAAGCCTGACCTCACCTCGAGGCTAAAGTAAAACATAATTTTAGAGCGAGTTTTCTCTTAACCCTCATCCGAGAGGGTGAGATGCAGGATGGCGATAAGCCGGGCTTTCCGCTGCAGCCTGGATCAACCCTGACTGATGGCAGTGAGACTCGCTCTGGAGGCCGCAGTTCGCTGGTGGGAGGCGACGGACATGAAGAGGAAGAACACCAAACTAATTCCAGGTATCAGGATGGTGATATCCTGAGAAACTGCTCAAATGTTGCTCCAACCCCTTGAGGATATTTTAGCTTTGGAATCTGTAAAAAAAATACCTAAAAATAAAAAGTGAAATGGACTTTTACCTATTTATGTTCAGATCTACTGCACAACCCAGAATGAGCAGAGGAAAGCAGGATGTGCTCACTGCTTAAATCATCCTTGCATCATTTTATTTCTCAGCAAATATTTGCTCTGGGGTTTGAAATATTGTACATTTGGACTTCAATGAATTCCCGCACCGTCACACAGAAACACACCTGTTTCCTGCAGGACTTTCTGTTGCACGGATCTTCTTCCCGGGCGACTAAACGGTTTCTTCTCAACCGACTGCTGCTGCTGCTGAGGTGCAGCTTTTAAAAAGCATCACTGTCCTCCTGGGAATGTTCGTTAGAGAAGTGAGAACAACTGAGATTTTCTTTTACACTCATAATTAACCATCAAAATTCATAGAAGCTGAAATTTCTCATAAATGCTGAATGTCATTCAGATCGTTTGGTCGCTATTTCCCCCCTGATGCCAAAGTTTCAGCTTTCCTCATACAGTAATCAGCTTTGGAAATGACTCATTTTTAATGAAGTCGTTATTCAGAATTCCATATTTTCTACATTTATTTTTAATAAAAATTTGAACCAATGTGTTAGCTTAGTCATGTTTGCTGTTCACAACAAATGTGGAAGAAGATGAAACCAAAACTGGACTCTGGCCTAAAGTTCAAAATGTTTTATGCAAATTAGATTTACAGATCCCCTTGAATGCAACATGTCAGTGAAAAAAACATGTTGGTAGAAACGTCATGCTGTGATTTTATTTTGAAAGGACAAAGAAGGCTGGGGTGGATCTTCACCTTCTAGTGGGGCAGAAACCTTCCATGGATTCTGAGATGGGGGTTGGATCAAAACATTTTCATTTTATAAAACGGCCCAGTCAAAGTTCAGACCCTTAAATAAGAATTTGTGCTTTAAAAAAGTGTTTACAGGCGCACTCCATCAACTCTGACTTACCCTTAGCTTTCCTGTAAAGTCAGGTTTATCAGTTTAGCACATTTCACCAACAAGGCAGTTCAAGGTGTTTTATATGATAAGTACATCATACAGTAACCAATGAAACAAGTAATAAATATAATAATTTGTCAAATATGAAGTAGAACGAGCAACGATTTTGTCCCCAGATGAACAAAGTGAGTAAAAACTTGTTGGATATGCAGAACTTTGACTCGGGGAAGCTGAATGTTTTCACCACACATTTTATGTGAAAAGCAGTTTATTAATTTAATTCTGCTTTATAATTCTGCTGTACTTTTTGCTTTTAATGTGAGGAACTGTGTACAAGTTGAAGGAGCGTAAATACTTTGTGCTTGGCTCTGTATTCCCATAATTAAAATTCTTTTGGCTCATTACTGGCTCGCACTTTTTGGTCTCTGGTTTTGCCTCATATTAAGTGATCTCAGCAACAGTTTACTAATGCTGCCTGCAACTATGAGGGCACTTATATGCATGACATGTCTTACTTCCCACTTCAGAGGCCTTGACTACGGGCTTACAAGCATGACTTAGAGGCAGAATTAAACCGTGCAACATGAAAGAACTCAACTCTCCACAAAAAATTGGCACAGCAAATTCCTCCTACTCAGGGCTTTGGATTGGTAATAAACTGTCTGCCACATCCCACACCGTGTTTTCCGTGTCTTTCTCTGGCGAAACAAACTGAGGCATCTTATAAATCATTGTAGGGTTTTCCACAGAATGAAAATAGCAAGCCTCCACTGCTTTATGTCAGCTTCCTGCCAAGCTGCTTGGCATTTCCATCGAGAAACTTCTGTGTGTGTGCGTGTGTGTGTGTGTGTGTACGTGTGTGTGTGTGTGTGTGCGTGTGTGTGTGTGGGTGTGGAGGAAGTCAGAGGGTCTTGTGTTCGACTTTGCTACAACTTGGCTGCAGCGTTGGGAACATGGAGCTCAAGCTGTTTGTGGATCTTTGATGGACACGTTTGGCTTGATTGTTAGAATATGGCTGGTTTGAAGAACAGCTGAGAGGCATCAGCCCCGTTTTTAATCTCCTGGTGTCTCGTCGCGTCTGGCAGCTCGAACAAGCAGGAGGTGTCTGCTGTGTTGATGCCTTGACCTGTTGGCTGCTGCTTCATTAGACACTTACTTCACTTTTCGGTCCTGATATGAAAAGAGAAGTTCAATTTGTTTTTTCAGTGACCTTCTGTTGCAGATGGGTCGCTTCTAATTTTATTGAAATAATTACCTTTGTGTTATTCTTTGTCTCTGTTTTATTTAAGAAAACCTTGTCATTTTTGCTTTTGGTTCCTCTAAATTGGTTTTCTAGCTTTTATTTGCTTCTTTTTTATTGCTGGTTGGAAAACCAACTTAAGGTGTATTTTTGTTATTTGCGTAAATTTTCCTTCCTCCTATAATTTATGTAACTGAGCTTCATGCACACACCTGGTCTTTGGTGCCTGATTGTCTCTGGCACCTGCTGCTCCTTCAGTCATTATTTCCTGCCAGGTTTTCTTTCTCCACTGGTTTGGTCGTTTGTTCTTATTGAATCCAGCAGTACTTTTGGGTCCATCCTTGAAATTCTGCATTTTCTGCAGCTCCTTCAGTTCTGTGAGTGCATGCTTTTGTTTTTTTTCACTGCTCTGTTTTTGTGCTGTCACCTGCTGGTGGGGGGAGCCGACCCCTACCAAACACAACATAAAAGCAAGTAAAATTTGCTTTTATGTAAGATGTGTCACACAGGCTAAAAGGCAGTCTATAATTGAATCCTATTTTATTAAAAATCCATTTGAAGGGCTGTGTTAGCTAAAGAAGGACAAATAATTTAGTTATTTTCCTGCAGCAAACCAAATTACTGAGTTTTCTTTTGTTGTTGCTCAGTTTTGGCTGTTTGGGGGGAAATGAACTGTAGTTTGGAAAAACGCTGCTAATTTCAACTGCTGTGACTTTATCTGGACTTTTAGCAGAAATGTCTTGAGTGTAGCAGACACTACTTTTCCTGATGGTGCAGAATCATCTCCTCCCAGTGGAGGTCTTTAGTAAAGGCGGTGAAACCTTAACTGGTTTGATTGACTTTAGATGCAGACGCTGTGATAAGTCTTCCCTGCTATTCAAGCTGCTGGATGTCCACTAAACACAAAAATACGTTTGTCCAGAAGCTGAGAATGAAATGGGGTCATCGCAGGTCCAGTTACCTGTGTCCATCTGCTTTTCCCTAAATTGCAATATTTGTTTTTCTTGCTTGTTGACAACAACATGTACATTAAGAAGGACTGCTTTGTGATGAAGGCAGAACCAGATGGATGCAGGAACTGGCTGAAAGGGATGTTTGTTTGTTTGTCCATAGCATTGAGAGTAATTCAGTATTTGACATGTTTCTGCTGCTGGTGATTATTTTCCTCTGTGCCGCTGATTTGTTAGAACTCAACTTAGATCTGAGAGGAAGCTTAAATAGCTGTTTATGCAGCAGAAATGTTTGCAAACGATTTGCCTTTGAACTCGTATTTCCAGTTTAATTGTCAACAAGAAAATGTAAACAGAAACGCTCTTTATAAAATCAATTAATTTTGTTTTGACGTGCACATAAAACAAATCATTTATAGCCATTTGTCATCTTGAGATACTTGAGCTACTAAATTTGTTTTGTCTTATCCAAATGTGAAACTTCTCCCACAACAATAAACCTGTGGAGAAATTCATCTTAATGTCTTTTAAGGTTAAAAAAATAAATTCATATTTTCTTATCTTAATGTCAGAATCTATGTTGCTTCTTATTATTTTTTATCAACAGTAGTGCAGCGTAATCTTTCCAACCATTGTTTAACTATTTTGGTCAACAAAATGTTGTGCTGAGCTTTGATCCATTTTCCATATATTTTGGAGGAAGCTGAGTTCAGTTTCACTTGCCTGCATGTTCAGGAGTTTATTACAGAATAAAAAAGTGACTTGGAGAGAACTGGGCTGAAAAGGAAAAAAATACTTGCCACTTGGAGACGGTCTGTTGCTGAATCTCTGGGATTAAGGGTTCAAATCTTTATACATTTTAAGTCCTAATTCTGGTTTATATTGGGTTAAACAAGTAAATTATCAGAATCACAGAAACACACATGAAACAGGATGATTTGGTTGCCTGAGGTTAGCATCACTGACAAAAGCGGTTAAAAGGGAAGTGGACCACTTTCACGAGGATTAGTGCAAATCCATAAAATGAACTCAGTTTAGCAGCTCTTCAAATCGATCAATACTCTGTGCCCCAGTCTAAAAATCCTCAAGAACAGATGAGAAACAATCTGGGGTTGAAAAAGCCACTTTTAGGGTTCAGAAAATGTGAGAACAAAATGTGAGAACCTGGAAGAGCGGTGACCCTCCCCAGGCGAGGGAGGCCCGCCAAAGTTAGACATGGCAGTCATATTTGAGACACTTTTTTAACATTCATCTTGTGTTTCTCATTTAATGGAAGAGGATTTGAGTCTGATTGTTGAAGAGAGATTAAGCCTGAAATGTCTGATCTCCTGCGGATGACACCTGCTGTAAAAACGGAGCTGCAAGGAACATAGTCATTATTTTTTTCATCTTCAGCTTTCATCCTGCTTTTTCTCTTTCTGTTTTTCACCTGTTTTTATATTAATGTAATGTGACCTTGGATATCTGCTTGATAGCAGCTTTGTAATACAACTCAGCATTGTCCCTAATAGAAGTGAACTGATCCAGAGCTCTAATACTGGAATTCAACCAAATTATGATTAAAAACAAATATTATGTGTTGCTTTAATTTGATGATAAATTAATTGCAGATAATTTGTTTCAAGATTGCATCAACCAGCGGACTAAATTTATATATTACTGAATAAAATCTTAGTAATTTTATTTAATTGATTATAATAAAATAAATATATGAAAAGACTTTGGAAATGTAATCAAAATGTTTTAAACAACCATTGCTTGTTTATCATTGTCTGAAAAACAGAAAAATCCTTGAATTACTCATTTTCATTCCCTAACTGCCTAGTGTCGCTAAAAAGCTTCGAACCCAAAATGAATAATAACTTTTAGTATTTTGGTCTCATGTAGTTTGTCCTTGTAGAAGTCATCTGTAAATGTATATTTTCTGATTGGACAAAGGTTGTTTCCTAAATTTATCGGCCAGATTTTGTGCTTCCTGCTCACTGTGTACGTCTGCATCCCTCAGCAATGTGTAACTCATGCTCTGCCCGACACTTATGGTATTTGTCCACCGGCTTATCTGTACTCATAACAAGTCGAGTAGCTGTGACTCTAATTGGCGTCACTCGTCATGAAGAGTTGAGGAAACCCTGCTGTGTTGAACCTGCTTGGTGATCTGGGTGCAAATAGCTGAAAAACTCAAACTGGTTTTAATAAAGTTTTCTGTTGTTGCTCATCAGATTTTGCTCACAGATGCATAGAAAACATGAAAACCTGGAGAGATGCTGCTTAGATATCATCTCTGTCCGCTGGTAGAACATTTAAGCTCTGCTCAGTGCAGACGCATTAAACAGCTGATTTATTTGGACATGTGACATTTTCCCTGAGTGGACACTAAAAGCTTCAAGTGCTGCAGTTATCCGAGTCGATCCTTTGGAATCGGAGACGTCTCCGTCTCCTTCTTTGTCCTTGCAGTTAGAAAAGCTTTTTGTTTTGTGAGATTTTTTTTTTTTTTTTTTTTTTTTTTGAGGATGCAATCCTCTCTGGAAGCAGCCCGTCTCTGAGCTTCCTGCAGTAACTAGCCTCCCCCTCCGCTGAAAACCCATAACCCGGGTTACCTCAGCAGGGACTCCTCAGGATGACTGGCAGGCACCTCTAACCCTCCGATCCTGTGTGGTTTGAAGCTGAAAGATTATCCAGTGAGCAGCTGCCTCTACTTTTTATTTTTATTTTTTGGGGGGGTTTTGAAGACTCTTCATCCATTCACCCATCCATCACAACCTCCTCTTGCTCTAAAACATATACAAACCTGCATGCTTGCAAATGAAACTTCAACTGTGGCGGCAAATAAATATAAAACTGAAATGTTCTCACTAATTTTGATAAAGCCACTGATCCAAGGAGAAAATAACCGTGTCGGTGTTGAGCTGTCATGATATAAGAGGTGATTTATTTTGCTCCCTGGACTGACAGACGAAGGCCTGGAGATGTATGGAGGAGAGATCAAAGAATGGGAGGATGGAGTGATGCATGTCGGGGAGGAGAGATGAATAATGAGGCCAGACTGACCTGCATCCAACCTGAACTCATGAATGCAAAGAGAAACAGACCATCTGAAAGAAAACCAACAATCAGAGGGGTTCTTTCTACTCCTTTATGTGAGTTTGACCTGAAAAGGAGAAGTTCAGTACGACATGATTATGGGTTTCAGCACTTGGATTCAACTTTATCTGGAATAATTCATGTAGTCGGCGCTGACTTCTCATTCTGAGTCTGTTTACAGCCAGAAGCTGCTCCCCTCTCTAATATTTAAAACACCACTTCTTAGCTCTTTAGGCTTTTGTGAATCTCAAATCTGAACTTTTGACCCTCGTTTGACTCAAAAGTGGTTCATGTACAAAAGTTCAGTTCCCTCGAGTAATTCCTTCACTGAATGAGAACAGAAGCTGCCACAAACTTAAAACACAGATTAATAGAAAGGTCAAAAGGTGAACGAGTTTTCTTTCAAATTTTTATTTTTCTGCTCAATGATCTAAATCGTCAGTCAGTCGTCCTTCACATTAACAACCCACAGTGAGGAAAATATTTGAAGTGCTCCTTACTTTCGACTTGGTCTTCATACTTTGGTATGTAGGTATTCATACTTGAGTTTGATGCTATAAAACTAAGTGTAAGCATTGTATCTTTGACTTTGCAGCAATGCATGCAGCGGCAGTGGAGAGGAAAAACTCCCTTTCAACAGGAAGAACAGCCTCGGTCACAACTGACTGGAGGTTTGAGGAGCAGATCCACCAAAAAGGAACCGATGAACTGGTGCAGGATTATGAGCATGTGATGCTGGTGATCACTCACTGCTGGTGTAGGTTTCTGCCTCCTGGAACCGTTTGGAGGTGATGTTTGACCTCAGACCGTTTAGTTCCTGAACAGCTGGGTTGAATAATTTGTTATTATTTTTTTTGTGTGTGATTTTTGGAGCAAAGGCTGGTTTGGAAAACAACACATCTGCATTGCATCTCACATTCTGGCAATGAAATTGATCTCTTCCACCCTGTCCCTCAGGTCAGGGTTCAACTACTGATCACGTCATAGAATCACTCCTTACAAATAATCAGAAATATCCCTTTAAAGATACAAAAAGTTCAAGAGAGCAGCTGAGCAAGAGCTGCGAGATTATAATGGTGTCTGAACTTTAAAACAAAGATTTAAATAAACACTTTCTTTTCTCTCCTTTAAATGTGATGTTTGAAATGTAGTGTAAGATTTTACAAGACAAAATTCTGGTTAATTACTTCAAGGCTTTTTGTTCTGGAACAAATTTTCCCCTTTCAGGTTTAAGAACATGATATAGGCGTCTCTGTTTTCAGAGACGCTTTCTGTAATTAGTCCAAACCCATAAGAATCTAATGACTGGGTTCTGTGCAGTCGTCCTTTCAGGAGAAGTCACTGGAAGTTTGAACTCCTACTCTTTATAAAGATAAAGTGAAACATAGTTTAGGACACGTCACTGAATCTAACGTCTTCCACTTTGAAATGTCTTTAATTTGTCTGTGTTCAGTTAGAAACACCTTAAATCAGTGGAAATCTCATCCTAAACATTATTTTAGATTTATCAGCATATTTTTTGCATGTCTAATGATCACACCGTGTCCATGAAATTTCATTCTGGGGGCCACAAAGGGCCCTCGGTCCACACTTTTACATTCAAAGCCTGACACAAACTTTTTTTTTTTTTTTAACTGACTGAACTTTCTTCCTTCCTGTACCCCTTGGCTCTGTGTGTTGGTGTTTGTTTTTTATGCACCGGGGCCAGTCAGTCTCTGATTCAGTGTGACTGATGGAAAATTACTTAAAAACTTGCAGCTCTTGGCATCTAAGCTGATTCAAACTGATTCAGATTTTGTTTACAACATCATTATAGCAGGAGGAATTAATTTGTGCAGTTGGCTCTTCAGGGCCAAACAGGCCTGGAGCCAGAGCTTACTCATTATTTATGTCACACAAATTTCCCCCAAATTGCATTTATGTGGCCTTTTTTGCATCTCAGAGCCAAAACAGATTATGTGCCAGTCCTCTGATGGTTTCAAACATTTTATGAGTGTGTTTGACTTTTCAGCTGCGTGTGCATAATGTCAGCAAACCTCTCCAGTAAACCTGCGCTGGTTGTCCTGTTGATGTAACGCTGCGTTTCTTGAGATCCAAATGAGTCTGACCTGTTGGTGACGGTAAATGCCTCTGGGCCACCTTTGAGACTAATGGGACGGATATTAATATTTTGTTGCGCAAGATGGAGATTACAGCTGCAATTACCTGACCTACATAGTGTGTTTGAGTCATTCTTCCTGGGAGCAACATGGTGGATCCTCTGCCTCTTGTTTCTTTGCCGTCATTCTCTGAAGTCTTCTTCGTTAATGTTTCTGGGCTCTGATCCGAACACCTGCATCAGCTCAGATTTACACTTCCTCTCACTGCCATGAACGCCTCAGACTTGTTGAGCCAAATGATCCAGAAACACTTTGTGTTCAGCGAGGGAGCGACTCATCCATCAGCGTTCTGTTTTCATGCGGTCGTGTTGCAGGTCGTTGTTGTTTGTTAAAGTACCAAAGGTTAAGGTTTCAGCAGAACTCCAGTACCTCTTGCAGGCTTGTGTGATTTTCCCAGATAAACACAGAACACACACCGGGTCATCTGCATGATGTCAAAACATGATCCGTCAGAGGCTCCACATTCCTCCTGCGCTCGGTGGTCCCGCTGTGTGGAGGCTCTTTGCAGGAGCTCTGCGCTGCAGTCAGAGTTCAGTTGGTGGAACATGTTAGACTGAGACTTTTCATGGACCCTGAAGTGAAACATTGCTGATTTGAAACTTGCTCTCACTTGTTTGTCTTCCACATTTTACTTTTGGACCTGGTCAGCCCTGAACAGTAAGGATGTGGAGAGAAAATCAGTCTACATGACGGCTTATGAAGTTACCTGGCACATCAAATATGAGACTTTTCTCTTTATGAATTGCTTTAGTCGTTGGTGAGCATGAATTTAATTAATTTAGAGTAAATGATGTAATTGCATTTTAAGTGTATTTAGCAAGCTTCTGTCTCTACAGTCAAAGAGTTTTCTTGGCAGAAATGCTAATTTACATGGTCTTGTTCTTGGCAGGGATCAGTCAACCTGTCTATAAGGCCGATGCTCAGGGAAGGCAAGTCCCAACTTGATAGATTTTGAAACCAGCTCGGAAGTGTTGAAGATCATTATTTTGTTGAAACACAAGTTTCAGCCATCTACAGTAGTTTGAAGGACGTCCATCCTCACTTTTCTTTCCACCGTTAAAACTGGCCCTGATGCAGCTTCACAGCATGATGCAGCTTCACAGCATGATGCTGCCGCCACCAGTATCCTTATGTTGACTTATCTCCTCTCCACCAAACATACATTGTGGACAGTTTGCTCAGTCTTTGTCTTGCATCAGGAAACATTGTTTATGCAAATATATTCTTTGTTTAATAATCCCTTAAATGTCACAAAACACATTTCCAAATGCACCTTTGTTTATACCTGCAGGGATCTGATTTAATGTTTGGAGTCTTTTCCTTGTGCGTATGTAAATCTAATTTTCAAAATCTCTGCATGGAACGGTTGCACCGCCTGTGAATTTCGGTCGTCTCCCTCAAAGGGCTGGGACCTCTGGTTGAGAACCTCTGATTACTTCAGTCATCCCTCCCTCAGGGAGAATTGTAATTTATTGTAACTCCCACTCTTCCTTTTCATTTTCTACCCACACTGAAATCTAACTCTATAGTTTCCATTTGCAGCACACTGTTGGAGTTGTAAGAATTACAGTAAGGATGTAACACTTGAAGGATTCACTGTTTTATCCTTGAGATTTCTTTGCTTTTCCCCTCCTGGCAAAATGATTTTGATATTATTCCAAAGTCTTTAGTTCTCAGAGCTGAGAGGAATGAAAGGCAGCTGCTCTCTGATGCTGCTGAGGCTGATGTGACCCGTAGATCAGCTGCTGATTGGTGTTCAGTGGAGCCAGCAACATGTTGACCCGACTCTCTGAACTCCACTGCTGACCATTACTGACCAGACTGGAGATTTAGGGACCAGTCTCCCGAAATGTCAAAGCAGCACATTTCAAACTCAAAGGCATCATTTTGGTTAAAACCTGGTAAAGAGGGTTATGATTGTGGGTTAAGAATCAAAGCCTTCAGAATATGAGTGATGGATGGATGATAGTTTTCCATCATCCTTTCCTTGTCCTTATTGAAGAACACAAAGCCTGAAGCCAAGTCAGGTAAAACCTGACCTTGTTCTTTCCACTCCTCCATAAAGCCATGCTTGTGAATTTCCTGATTATTGATTTGTTATTTGTAGGTTGAACTCTGTTGTAGGTTGACCTCCAGGTCTTTGTAGGTCTGCAGTTGCTCCATCCTCCACATCTTCAGAAGACTGAATGAAACTCTGAGATGTTGAAAGTTCTGGATTTTGTTTCAGAGTCGAATCCTGCTGTAAAATTCTCCAACTTTCTGCTGGATTCTTTTGGTCTTCATGATTTTTCTCTGACAAACCTCTGAGATCTTCACAGAATGGCTGTTTTTATGTTGAGCTCAAAATACACACAAACTTTGACAGTTCTTGTGAGAGAAAAAAGCTGTTGGAAATTATTATTGTGAAATTGGACTGATGTGATAATTAACTAATTTATTCTCAGGTTCTTGTTATTCAACACTCAACTTAATTTCTCTTCAGAGTACCTGACATGTTTCGATGTTACACTTCCATCAATTAATCTGACATACCACTGAAAACATCTGGAGTATGTCAGATTGGTTATCTGATAACGAAAGAAACTTGGAGACTTTATTGCAAATAGAAACAATGAGTTTCACTGCAATACTAGTTTATTTTACATCCATATTTTTATGTCTGAGGGTTTCCGGTGGTTGTTTAGGGCACAGAGGAGACATTCATCTCCAGGCTTTCTGACTCTGCAAACTTCATCTGCAGGAAGGGCTTCAGTTAAAAAAACAGCTGCGTTGAAATGAATTCCTGTTCAGAAAATAAAATATCATCCTTCTCGGTTGTTTCACAGTGATAACTCCTAGATAAGGATGAACAGAGAGCCAGGGAACATCATGAACATGATGCATGTCTATGCAGGAGCATTACTGTCAGGAGTCAACAGATGGCGAGATGTAACCGGATCATTTGTATGCACCAGCACACACGCTCACACACACACACACACACACACACACACTGGTGCGTTCGCATGCATGCACAGCAGGGACCGGCAGAGTACACAGCGAGCTTTCAGAGGACGGAAGGATTCTCTGCTCTGCTGTGATTAATGGGCTGATTGAGGTTGGAGCCAAAATAGGGGGTGGGCCAGTTTGAAACCCACTAATGAGGTGATAATGGAGAGGTGGGTGGCTGAGGCCACCACCCTGCAGAATGGTGGAAGCGAAGCTGGGAAGGCTTTAGAGGCAGGAGGGAGGAGAGCGCGCTCTCTGAAGGGAAGATTTGTGTTTGTTTTTTGGCTGGTCTGAATGCTGAAGGTGCACAGAGGCAGAGGGAGGCTTTTCTTTTATTCAGAAACACTAAAGCAGAGTGTTGAGCTGCAACTGTAGGTGGAGCAGGCAGGTGGTCATTTCACATGATGAGGGGGTTTCAAACCGTGATTACTGGTTTCAGAATGAGGTACTGCGGGTGTTCTGCAACCGAATGGAGGGCAAGGCAGCATCTTAAGAACCATAAGAGGAACAAAATACCTTGTTTGTGTTTAGCAAAAGATCAATAAGTTCAGGGATAAAGAATGTTTTTGCAATTCATTAAATTGACAGTCAGTGTGGTTTGTGGTAGTACATTCAGTCTCTCGGGATAAAACTCCTAATTTTCTTCTGTTTCTGTGTTGAGATTTGGATCCTTTGGACCGGACTCCATCTGTTAAAACTTTAGTGGCCCATAATGCACATTAGAAAGGCGGCTGGTTTAGTGGAGTTGGGTTCTGCTGAGAGGTTATGAGCAGTTAATGGGTCTGCTTCCTAACAGCCGGCTGGCGGATGACCCAGGTAGAAGTGTTAAAGTGACGAGGGTGGAGTTTATTCTCCTTGGAGAACACAGCGATCGGATGCCTTTAACAGCGGACAACGGGAAGGACGTAAAATGGAAACACATGACCTGCTGCTTTAATGAACAATCTGGATGTGACTATTTTCTGCCGTTTTCTTGACTTTGTTATTTTAGAGAACATTTTTATGTTCATCTGTCACATGGTGGAAGACTCCAAATGCAAGGAAAATATGCAGTGGAAAAAAAATAAACAGTGGAAACTCCACTTGTGAGGAAAACAATTATTAGATACACAGCAGATTAAAGTTTTCTTTAACGAGCGGAGAGGTCAGTCATTTTCCTCATAGGAATACCTCAATTATCAGATAGAAGCTAATAAATCACATAGTATGATTTCTAAAGAATGACATCATATTTTCTTGCATTAAATCTTTGATACAGCGGAGAAGCAGAACTCACTATCTGGTATAGAAATCTTTATTTACAGCTGTAGAGGTCGGACATTTCTGTCATCAAACTGTTTACTGATTGTCGTGCAGCCCATCCGTCCCGGTTCTGTGCAGATCTACAGTTTTTGCTCCTGGTTCCTGTAGGCAACTCTTTGGACTAGTCCATGGTGGAGAGGCTGGAGTCTGACTCAATGTGGGGAAACGGGTCTTTTCTACAGGTAATGAGTTGAAACTGGTGCATTAATAGAGGTAATGAGTGGAAGACATGAGGACTTAAAGATGAACTAACTCAGAATTTAACTTGGTGAAAGGAGATAAAATACTTCATGCAATAAAACACCAAATATTAAAAGAACCAAACACTGTGATTGACGAGATGTTTTTTTTTTTTTTTTTTGTCAGCCTCTCAGAATCAAGTTACATTTTAACTTGAATAATCTTATCAAATAGTAATTTTCGAAACATTTCCTGTGAAATGAATACTCAGGTTGGGTTTGCTTTGTGCTTTCAAGTTCAAAGTTGACGGTGTCCTTATTGTCCCAGAGGGATCATTTGTTTCCCAGCAGCCAGCAGAACAGGAACGAAAACTCACAACATACACAAAGTTACAATCTGAACGCCGGAAAACTTATAACTGATGGGAAATTCGACTTTGACCAGATTAATTCTGCTTTGTATCGGGGAATATCTGCATCCTGTTTGGACCAAACCAGTTATTTCTCAGTTTAAAGCTCGGATCTGCAGGACGGATCGGGCGGGACGGACCGGCCGGGACGGATCGGGCGGGACGGACCGGCCGGGACGGATTGGGCTTTCTTCCACGACCTGAGCTGATACAGAACACCTAAAGGTCCTAAAAGGAAGTTGTAGAAATTTTACTGTGTTTTAAAATATCCTGCAGGTGATATTTCTGTTTGACATTTAGAGACTCACAGCAGCAGATAAAAGAAAAGGTGAGAACAGTTTCAATAAAACCAAAATAAAACACTTTGGACACTGTCAACAAATCTGTTTTATTACAGATTTATAATCTGCAAAGAGATTCAACACAATGTAATTTATGTTTCCAACACGATTCTGATTGAATATTTTAATTTCAGGATATTGTCAAAACTATTTGAAAGTTAATAACCATCCCTCTCTTTGCGCCTTTCTTAATTTTTAATGTGGGCAAAGTGAAGATGAACAGCGAGTTCTGGGTATCAATTTCTGCCTGTTCTCCTGAATTCACATCCATAATTCTGCTTGAACTATTAATCATGTGCACTGACTGATCTGACTGAGGCGAGGAAGCATGCTTTGTATCAGAATAATAACTTTCCTTCACAGAAAGGCTTGGTGTTCTAATTCTACCTTAATATGAGAAAAACGGCTGGACTCTGGTGTGAATATTTGGTTCTGTTCGTGTTTCTGACTGGACCTCACAGCCTGTGCAGACACAGATTGGAAATTGCTTGGAGTTTCAAAAGCCAACTTTTAAAAAAAAAAATTCTGGAACATTTTTGAGTTTAATCTGTTAGTTGTTTTTCTTTATTTAATTTTTTTTCTTCTCCACAATGACTCTATATGCTGTCGTATCTTTGGGTCATGACCTTCAGTGTGGATGGGAGTGAGCTGATCTACGCTGAGCCCATATTTTGTCTATGTCTCTGAATTTTAGCCAAAAACTTTCAGCTTTACTACTATATTTGTTCACTTAAACACCACAGCTCACATTTCCCCTGGATGCTGTTGAAGTGATTTATCCACATAGTTTTGATTTTTGCAGACTGAGCAACGTCTAAACCATCAAATTCTGCCTCATCTCCACAATTTGTGAACAAAATAGGATTCTCAGTTAATCTCCTTCAACTTGTTTAAAGACGAACTTAAAACGTGCCTCAGCCGTCTTCAAAGACGTTCTCTTATCGTCGTAAACAGCAGGAGGATTTCAGTTTGTTTATTTCCAACTTCTGTGTGTTTGGACCGTTTCTGTCTTTAAAAAAACAAAAGGGCCCATCCATCTCGAGACTCTGAGACCCTCCGCTGCCCCCACACGCTCTGACAGCTGTTCCTCCTCCAACTGTTCCCACTTCCATGCCAGAATCTTCATCAGGAGTCACAATGTGAATCCAGGCATCATTTATGATTTCAAAAAACTGAAGTTACCTGATGTAGAGGCAACAAAAACAGAAACCAGAATATTTAACCAACAACCAGAGGAATTGGCTTCCAGGGTGTTGACAGTCGACAACATCTAAAAAGCCACCAAACAATCCGACATTCTGAATTAAGATCCATAAAGGATGACAGATGTTGAGGAATGTGACTGAATTTGATTTCTTGATTTTCTTGCTAAAACATTCATATTACTTGAACATTATCACAATTTGTCATGTTACAAACAAAAAAATTATAAAGGCAATGAGGTTTTATGTGTGCATCTGTATTCTGACTGGCCAAGTTAATTAAATCGTTTTTGGATATATTTTCACTTCCTTTGCTCACCTACAGAAATTTTTGTCCATTTTTTTTTTGCAAAATTGTTCAAACTTCATCAGTGCGAATGGAGAACTTCTCTGACTTGTACTTATAGTTTTGCTATAAGTAAAACTTATGTGATTCTATATTTTCCACCAATATTACTTGCTGCAACCAGGACTTATGTATTTACCTCATTTTCTCTTTTGTTCCTTTTTAAAAGCATAAAAATCACATTTTTCTCCACCTCCAGATATTCAGTGCTCTATTGAATGCTTTTTAGATTTACTTTTCTTTTCTGCAGACTTTAACTTTGTGTTGGTACCACAAGAACAAAGCTGTGCTGAGACAAAAGTCTGAGATTTTCTCGAAGGATCATTAGCATTTGAAGGCTAAATATGAAATAATATCTTAACTATGAGATGAGGCTTTATAACGGGCTTTTCAATTGTCTGCTGAGGCTATAAAAATAAACAGAAATAAGTGTATTTCCATCGTCTCCTGACATTTAAAGAAAAATAATTTATCCATCCCATTTCATTGGATTTGTGCTGGATTATACTGTTTTGAATTTATGACTAATTAGTTCATTTTTATCCCATAAGCCTATTTTTAACCAGCTCATTGTCTTCTTCTGAGAGCGGACGGGTTTATCTCTGCTTAGATTGTGTTTGCCAATGTTTCCAAAAACATCAAAGCATCTTTCTAGGAAACTTTGCATTTCAATTCTTAGAATCCTCAAGCAGAGAAACGAAGAATGCTCACTTCATCTTGGATAATCGGAAGAGCACAATTATGTGCAATGATAAAAACTTTAAGTGATCACTTTGGTCTTATACTTAGAAAGTATAAGCTGCTTCCCGGAGAGCCTGGCAGTATTCTGAGAACACAATGAAAGGTTATTAAAAACAGGATTTTATCCCTAAAATGTTTATTTTGAAATAAACCAAGACAAATCTGAATTCCAGACGGTCAGTATTTTGTTAATAAACCTGCTAACTGCATGAATTTTAACTTAAGGGTCAAAGGTCAGAAGGCTCTTAAGTGTACAATGATAAGCAGCTGAATCTTAATGTAGCTTTTCGAAGCCGCTGTGTCTTTAGATTCATGGCTTTTCATTTGAGTTCTGGATGGAAGATCATTTCTGATGTTCATGGATTTGTTTTCTAGAGAACAATTGGTGACCAAATACAAACAGCTTTATCGGATCTCTATAATTAATTTAAACTGAAAATATATACTCTATAAAATTACTAATGATACTAAACTGAAAATATATACTCTATAAAATTACTAATGATGGAAGTAATAAAGACGCCAGGAAGCTTTAAACGACTAATTTTCCAATCTGTTAGAGGAATGGAGAAGTTGTGTTGATTTGATCAGTTTTACTGTTTCCTCTCAAGACAAAGAAAAGATAATGAATATAGATCATCAATACTTTGGCCTTTATTCAATCAGATGCTGGTAAAAGGTTCCCTGATCTTCATCGTTTGAAGGTCTTCCTCACCTCCATATCTTGAGGTTCACACGAGTAAACATGGCACCAAATGTAAACTCTTCAGATTGTGTTAAACCATGTCCAGTGGCTCGGGGTCAACGAGTGACCCTGAGCAGAAAATGGAGGGATGAGGGAATTCCACCACAGATTAATAAAGTTTCCTTTTAAATCTACAAAATTGCACCAGCCGAAAAACTTTTATAAGTAAAACCATTTTTAATAAGAACACTGTGTTTCGTTTCAGAGTAAAAGGGATTAATAAATTAGTTTCATGAGCTTAAACCTTTCAGCCATGTCCAGTTTGACCAGAAAGAACTGGACACGCACCAGTGATTCCAGTTTTATTTTCTCTCCAACTATAATTAAAACATAAAATATATCCCTGTTGTATTTTTAAACAGGGAACTTATGCATTATTTTTTGTGATAATTTTGTTTGTATGGAGGAACAAAACCGAGTCTGTAAAATTACATTTTGTCTCGAAATTAAGACCAAGTAGGACTAAAAAACAAAGGAGAAAATATTTCAACTGGTATCTGTTCTGTTTCCGTTTATCTGAATAAATCATTACGTCTGTGATTAATCAGCCAAACATTTTCTCTTCTTCTCCTCTTCCTCTTCCTCTCCTCTCCGCTTTTCGGCTGAAGTCCTCTTGGTGACGCTCTGCTGACATCACTCGGATGTTCCCCACTCAGCTCTGCGCATCAAACCCACGGAGCTCCTGCGACTCTCTCACACTCCGTCCACACTTTGTTCTCCGGCTGCTGCTCTCGCCGCTGTCCGCCAGACACGCTCCCGCCGCGGCTACCTGTGCGCACTGCGGCCGGGCCACACGGGGGAGGGGTCGCGCTCCTTCCCGTCATTAAGACTCTGAGCGGATCTGCGCTCGGTCCGGAATCAGGAGGAGGACGCGCTGAGCTGCGGGAGGAAAGGAGGAGGAGAGAGAGAAGTTGACTGGTTTGAAAGCAGGCGATCTGAACTGAGTTGTAAGTTTGTGAGCGGGCTGCCGGAGGAATAACTCGGAGTCCGGTCTTGGCACACCTCGGTGTTCTGGATATTTACCTCCAGTGCAGAAGAATGGCGAGAGATTACGCAGCGCGCTGCCCGCGCTCCCCGGAGCGGAACGCCTGGATGGTGGCAGCGGTGATCATTCTGGCTGCTCAAGGTAAGCAGAACCGAACCGAACCGAGCCGAGCTGGGTATCAGCGGGGCTGAGTCCTGCTGCGCCGCGCGCTCTGGATCACGGCTGATCTCCGGACTTTCCAGCCGCGCATTCTCCGCTCATGTTCACAGTCACGTCTCTGCTGATGTCTGCCTGTAAAAGTTTCTGATCCCGCTTTCCCTCCGCCAGATCGCAGCTGAGTTTCAGCTGGGGTCTTGACATGCGAGGCGTGGCGTGGTTTTTGTCCTAATTCCTGGCTGCTTCCTCTGCAGGTGACTGCTCAGGAAACCTAATCCCCTCTGAGCCTCTACAAACCCCTTCATGCACGGCTGACCTGCAGTCTGTTTACCTGCAGAGGGAGACGCGTGTGCGGTCAAACGGGACAGCAGCTTATTATCCCCGTTAGAACAATGATGGAAATCGGAGCAACAGGGTGAAGATGGGGAGCTGCGCTTCCACTGCCTGCTCTATAGAAACCTCGCCTCAATAATTAAATGCTTAGTTAAGGAAAATGCACGATCATACTTGGATACAAATGGCATAGGTGGCTCATACAAAATGTTCCTTATCTGCACCATCTCACCATGAATCGTTCAGTAAAATATGCAGAGTGGAGTGGATCACTTTGGTTTTCCTGTTGACCAACAGATGCTTCTCAGCTGCACCAATCATGACCCATTATCTGCAGTTCTGCTGCTACGGGTCAAAAAGAGTCAAAGAAACATTATAAATGAATCCTGTGGCTCGTTAATGGATCACTAATGACCAACTTGAGAGAACACTGGTAAGAAAGGATAAAAAAAAAAAAAAACTCCAAAAACCGATGCCTTGGACTTGTCTATAAGCTGTTTTGATGTTGCGCAAAGAGAATTATTACATTTTAATAAAGAACCACAGGCCCTCTAAGTACGGTGGAGGATCTGTGATGGTGTGGGCCTGAGAGACCATCATCTGCTTATCCTCTCAGCGTCACGGGAATGTTTGGTGTTTATCTGTATCATTATGGGTTAGGGTTAGAGCAACAAACACGCACACGCACACACACACACACGCACACCCCCCCCCCCCCCCCCACACACACACACACACACACACACACACACACACACACACACACACGCACGTGTAATCTTGAGAGAACAGTGTATCAGTTGGACTGTGTGAAGAAGCTGGAGTACCTGGAAAGATGCCAGGTAGGGATTTGAACCCAAGACCTTCTGCAAAGCAGCAGGTTAACCAGAAATCACCAGCTGCTCATCTGAAACTGAAACAAGCCGAGTCTGTCAGCAGTGATATGAAACTTGTTCAAATCAACAGAAATCATTCAGCCGTCTTGAAGTCAATATTATTCCATTTCTCTCAGTTCAGTGGAAAAAAAACAACCAAAACTGAAAGTTAAAGTTGAATTTTCTGAAATGTTTGTCTGACATTTTGCTACTGCAGTAAAAATAAAAAAAAGTTTTCACATTTTTACTGAGAAGCAGTAAATTTGTCCACCAGTATGAAGCCTCCTTGGCTTCCTGAAATGTTTTTCTGTAATATTTCAGCTCCACTCCAGACGTCTGAAGAACAACATGCCACTGTTGGTCATCAGCCGATCAGATAGGGATCAAAATCAGACATTTTTTCTCACGCTGACAAAATACTGAACAAATCTCTTTGTAGATTTATCAACAAAGGGTTACTTGTGGAGTCAAATGTACAGTCATAACGGTTGAAGATGTCCACTGATGCATAACTGGAAAAATCTTGTTTGTATTTATTTAATGATGGATTCCAAAGTGCAGCCTGTCAAAGTCCCTGCAGTTCAGTTTCATGATTCAGTTATTGAATCCAAACAGCTTAAACAAAAGCCTGCTTATGTTTTCTACCTTCAAAATAAAAGCAGAAAACTGTTTTCCCTGTTAAAGTCTAATCGATGCATCTGGACTGAAACTAGTCAGGGTTTCAGTGTTTCCTCCACATCCTGCAGCCTGCTGCAGCGTTTCCAGCAGCAGCCAGTCACGCTAAACATATTGGCATAAGAATTTGTTTTCCTGTTCATAGTCAGCAGAAATCTGCCCCGACTGTTGCTTCCACCTGGGTGTAACTCGTATCGTCTGTCAGAGCTGTCCCCGAATTGTCACAGAGGAAACAGAAGATGGGTCATATTGGAGCCGTGTCATCTCTCACGCTGTCTCTCCGCCGAGGCGCCCCTCAGAGATCAAAGCGGCTGGGAGGGCAGGATGTTTCAGGGCTGGGAGCCCCGCTGCCTTTATCCGCAGCATCTTTTGGTTTAGGAGCTGCGCCCAACGCTTCTCTTTTCTGGGTGAAGGTTTGACCTTGAAGGGGAACTAGCTGTGAACTTCCTCCTCATGTTTGTGTAACACATGAGGGCTGCGATGCTGCTGCAGGCTGGGCTGCACAGGTTGGTGGAAGGATGACAGCCGCTCGGCTGAGACGCCGGCTACATCCAGTTGCCTGAGAGCTGTCAGATTATTGTGACAGCATCCCCACAGGTTATGATTTAATTTGAGCACGCAACAACACAACTGTCTTGTTGGAGGAGGAGAAATCCTCAGCGCCCATTTCACCCACCACAGCCGCAGGAGATGCAGGTGAACGCAAACGTTGGTTTTTCCTGGCATCTGAAGCAGTTTTCTGCAGAATTTTCTCTTTCTGCCTTTTCTGTGACTGACATGGTGATGACATGATTAGGTACAGCAGAAATACTGCGGGTTTGTTTGTGTGATCACACCTGTGATATTGTTTGTTTTGAAACACCTGAATGACAGAAATAAAACCGAAACCTTCAGTCTCCTGTTCTTACTTGCTCCCTGAAACAGACGTTAAAAGCAGCAGAGAAGCCATAATGTTGGAAGAACCAGGTTAACCTTGAGTTGAAAAAAGTGTAAAACGGGGTCGAGTGGATCTCCTTCTGCAGCAGTGATAATTAAGTCACTTCAGGTGCCCCTCTCCTCCGAGGCTGGGCTCTTTGGGCTCCATCCTGCTCTGAAATGTCAGCCATGATGAGTCCCCTCGTCGGCTCGCTGGAGACGAACGGTTGATTAGCTTATCACTTGGAGAGCAGGCGGCCGATGATTATCGCCCTCGCAGCGCCGCGGCCTGATTATTGAGAGTCATTAATGACTCATGGTCGCTTTGCATTGCAACGTGTTGTTGTTTTGCATATTCATGCATGTATGTGCATTCCAGTGGTCCGTTCTGGTTTCCCCTCCATTTGAAGACTTGATCTGGAGCTTCTCTGCTTTGGCATTTTCAGTTTTTCCTTTGGGTTAATGGATTCCTACGACTTTATGCATGTTTTTATAAAATGAACAACATAAATATGACTTGTGCTGAGCTGCACTTTGTGAAAGGCGCTTTGAATATGCAAACCTACTTAATTGATGGTTACTGTACATCTAAGTGATCTCCTTATAGTGTCAATATAATAATGTGTGTCTTCCCTCTGCTGAAGCAGTTATGATCTAAACCATTTATGCTTAAGATGCTCAACCAAGATCAGCCTTGACTTGCACTTGTTCTTCAAGGACTCAAACTTGGACTTTGACTCAAGTTTTCAGGTTTAAATTCTTTTATCCAACTAAAAGCTTCTCAGTGTAGATTTATTTAGTTCTTTCCTAATAATCCTGAAAATTGTTTGAGTCAAATTGGTATGAAGACAATAAACCACATTTACTATAGATAACACTGCAGACTTGAAGTGTTGGTGTCTTATTTGAGCTATTTTCATATATATATATATATGTACACAGAAGTGTTTGAGAAGTCTTGAATAAAAACAGTCTTCCAGCAGATGCTAAAACTTTCACTGGTCTTCAGATCTGAATTTCTAACATACATTAAACGTCTCTGTCAGCAGATATGGAGGCTTGAATCTGATGAGAGATTTCTTGTTTCAGCTGTTGGAGACCTGGTCCCAGTCTTAGATTTGTAAAAAAAAAAATAAAAATAAAGACTTTTGAAAATCTCTGGAAAGTTTTTTTTTCCATCTTTCCACAAAAACATGTAAAATTACATCCAACATTCTTCCTCAAGACAAGAGAAAAATCTCAAAACAATCATCAGCGTCACTCCTTGGACCACTTCCAGGAGATGAGATGGATTGATAATGAAGCGAATGAAAATACAGACCATTTTATTGCTTTAATTAAAATTCATAACCAAGCTCTGCTTTTGGAGACGCATCTGTGAGCGGCTCGGTTGCGGCCGGCTGTTCGCTGCAGATCGCTCCTCTTCGCTCTTCTTCGCTGCATAATGGTGCTGCTGATTAGTTCTTGGAGGAAAACCTACAGGCTGAAATATTGCTATCCAAAGAATTTATGACCAAACAAACTGATGAAATTTAGCTCCAGCATTCACAGCTACACAGCCCTGAAGTTTAAGTTGGAAGGTTTTGATGTGAGGGACGTGTTTTGGAGATAGCTGTATTTTTGTTTTGATTTGCTTTTCCTGAGAAATAATTTTGATTCCAAACTGTATTAAAATGTCTGTAAACATGTAAAGAAGCTTCAAATTTACAATGCAATCCAGTGGCGCCCATCCTGCCGGCATCCTGCATGTTTTAGTTCTGTCCCTGGTTTAACACACCTGGATCAAATGATGACTCGTTAGAAGAACACTGACATGCTGAAAAGGTTGTTGGTACCAACAGGGAGAGAACCAAAACCTGCAGGATGCCAGCCCTGCAGGACCGACTTTGGACACCTCTGATATATTATTTGGGATTCCTCAACCATGCATGAAGCTTTCACCTGCTCCATCCTGCAGCTCAGTGACTCCGCTGTACCAAACCTCTTTCGGAAAGTCCTTCACGCTGGGACTTGGACGCCTTCTGGCTGTCTGTTTTTGGACAGAACCGAGGCGGGCGGCGTGGGGTGTGGTTGTCAACCTGCCACTGTGACGCTTCTGGGCCTCCAAGGTTGAGAGCAAATCGTAAAGGTCGACTTGTGTGAGGGAGAGGCGGCTTTGCGGCTTCAGGGTGATGCAGTGATGGCAGATCGTCTGGGATTTAAACGTGTCAGCAACACATTTTCACCCTTAAGGTTTTAATTGCATGAACTGAGCAGTGCAGAGAGGGATACTGTATGAAAAACGTTCCATACAAAAATATACAAACATTTCCATCAACTCTAAAATGGATTTTTACGATGGTTTAAGTTAATCATGTTTAATTTATTCACATTTTGGTGAATCCAAAAGTGACATTGTCTGTACATTCTGTTATATAAAGAGTGTAAAATGCATTGTATAAAAATAATACATTTCAAACATTGATTGATAAAGTAGAAAATCCTGAAGAACACCTGGGAAGTTTTAAATTTCCTTCAGATTTCTACGGTTCATTTATCCATATTTTGTGGATTTTGAGTCCGTTCCTCTGGGATGATCGTCTTTAAGAATCGGTGGTGGCTGATGTGGGATGTCTGACTGGTTCTGGATCAGCCCTACTGGTTGACGTAGACTCCATGCTTCCTGTGGTTCTCTCCACGTCTTTATTTAAGGAGTGCAGCAGCGGATCATCATCACCTTGACTGTGACGATTGGTCTGTGGCGGCTCAAGGATGGACTTCCCTTTACAGGAACTGTCACAGTTCTTCCTCCTGATCACGAGGACAAACTGTTGCCACTAACTGTTCATATTAAGGTTTCTGTTTTTCCTACATGAGCTGTCATGTCTGAAGCTTCTGGACCAGAAACATCTGACAGCTTCAACTTATCTTGGTGTTTATTAAAATGACGTTTTTTTTTTTATTACAGCCTTTTCTCTGCCAATTTTCAAACATTATCATTGTTATTGGACCAAGTTCCTGTTCATAGTTGTCTAATTGTGATTCTTGTGGCGACTTTGAGAAGTAAACTGGAATGATTTGTTGGATATTTTTGCACACTTCAGTCAAACAGCTGCAAAAGGTCAAAATAATGTAAAGCTAATCACAAAATGCATAACGGCAAGTTTGTTTGAAAGTCTGAATAACTGCAGACAGCTCAACATCCCAAACCTCCAACCTGGGTCAACCTGCAGACCTGCATCATTACAATGTAACTAACTTGTCTTTTTTATTATTATTACAAAATGTTTCTCTCTTTTAACTGGAGACATCAAAAGAGAGACTTCATTTTATGTGCAGCAGAAAGTCTCGTGTTCAGTGAGGATTCCTAGTTTCACTTGTTTCTTGGTTTTGGCCCTGGCGGCTCTTCGGCCTCAGATTGTTGTTTACTTTGCTGGTGGTGAGAGATGCAGCTTCTGCAGGGTGGATCTCTCCTGATTCTTCTGTTGCACCAACGCGTGCTTTTATTTTGTTGTTGTTTCCGATTGGTCTGGTGGAATCAGGGTGAGGATTTTGTGTTCTGTGCGGCTGCAGCTTGCTGAATGCCCACAGAGCAGCTTTTAATCCATCACTTTACCCGCCGCAAGTCAGAGTACGAGTCAGCACATTTTCTTTTCCTTCCTTTTTAGTTCTTTCTTTTTGAAGGATCAGAATCGTAAGCAAATTCCACATCAGGCTCTTTGGAAATAAACCATATCATGGCTAACACCTTGGCACCTCTTTGTGATTCCTGGGCAAACAGGTGTCAGAGGGACAGGGGATTACTGAGCGGCGCAACAGGAGCGGAGCCATGAATCACAATGGAGCTGATCGCGGATGGCCAGAGGAAAGCTTCTGCGTTTTGCTCTCAGGGGTTTTAGTCATCTCTCTGCATCATGAACATCGTCACAGACGTTTGAAAAACACCCAACCTCTCCTGTGTTCTCAATCAATGCTGCTTCCTCTCTCTGGTTTTTTACTTTTGCCTCCATGCCGGGTGGGAAAAAACACACAACTTCCAGCGGGGGCTTTCCAGGCTTTCAAACCAGGCTCATTCTATTCATTTTCTCTTTCCTTTATTCCTCCCCTCTCACTCGCTCTGTCTCATTCTCTCCCTTCCTTTCTCTCTCATTCTTCTGCTCACGACCCGCTCCGAGCCAGCCGGGCTGGCTGCGGCTCCATCCCAGCTCCCGAGTGGAGGCCCTTTTGTTGGCTCAGCTTTTGGTGGAATTAAAAGGGGTGCCAGCCGCCCCCTTTCCCCTCCTCCCTGCCTCTCTCTCTGCTGCTCCCAGCTCCTCCAGCCCTCATTGTTTGGAAAGGGAAGGGATTCAGAAAGTGTGAAACTGTTTAGACAAGCATCTCTGCTCTGTCTGCTCTAGGAGTGGAGTCGTCCTTCTCCCGTTTCAGCCGCCGCTTCCTTCCCAGATAGTTTGCTGGTGACAAAATGAAAATGACTTGAACCCTCTGTGTGGGAGTGCAGCAGTGGATCAGGCTGCGATGTGACTCTGTGACATTTCCTGTTGTACCCATGTGGGCGATTTAATAAGCGCAGTAACATTTGTTTGCCTCACTCACATCATTATAAAGCCTTTAGGCAGGGCTTCCTCCTGTGGAGAGACGGGAAGAGAGACGTTTAAACTGGGAACCGCGGGAGCCCAAACCGATGCGCGTTTGCAGATTTACAACTTGGAATTTACACGGTGGCTAAACGGAGGTGCAAAGGAAACATCCTGGATGATGTGCAAACGCTAATGAGAGACGGCAATTTAAAATGTCAACGATGGGACCCAGTAGAGCTGACATTACTCATGCAGAAAGCAGATTTCTTTCTCACCCCCGTAACATTTGTTTGTAATCAGCGGTATGTTGGGATGAAATATCAGAGTAGGTGGAATAGAATTAGCAGACATTATTGCAATTAAACACTTCAGGAGTGTGATTAGAGAGGAACCACTTCAGCAGGAATGTTACAAATGTAGAACTTGGTCTATTTTTTATCCACTGTCTGTTCAAAAACTCCCATTAATACAAACCTTTTTACTGTACAGTCTTTTTTTACATTTTACTGTCACAAACTCAGAATAACTCAGAAACTGTTCTGCATATTTATTCACATCCCCTTTTCTTTTTCATGGTATTATTATTATTATTATTATTATTATTATTATTATTATTATTATTATTATTATCATCAGATCTGCAAACTTATGGCTTTCAGACTTAAATGGAAAAGACCAAAAGCCTCCTGGTGACTCTGGAGGAGATGCAGTGATAAATGGCTCGGGTAGCTGAATCTGTTGACAGCTTTTCGTCGAGCATTCCACCAATCTGGGCTTGATGAGAAACAGACTAGAATAAAATAATTATTTTACCACAAGCCATGTAGGAAACATAGAAAACATGTGAAAAAAGGTTCTCAAATTATGTCAAAATTCAGCTTTTATTTGGCCGAAATGCAAAAAACAAAACAAAAAAAAAAGCTAACGCTGCACGTCTCTCTGACACAGCAGCAACAAACTCTATGCATGATTCCTTTTAAAGGTTTGGGACATGACGTATGTTGATAGGTACAGATCGATCCTGGGACAAAACCTTTTAGTCGTGTCCAGCAGGACAGCAAAAACCTACGGTGGCCCTGAGGTGCAAAAAACTTCAGCAAATCAAAAGCACAAATATAATTTACAAAAACACAACAACCTTTACAAAGCACAATTACAAATTTCAAAACCGCTACAACATTAACAAAACAGAAAGGACATGTCCCAGTTGGAGACCTGAGACATCACTGATTGGACGACGGTCATCGGCCTTTGATGCCATATAGCGTCCGCCATATTGAAAGTGTCTTATCTGCCAGCAAGCAAATACAAGTTAATGGACCGAACTTCGTAAAGTGCCGTTCTTCAAAATATTGACTCAGCATGGAAACACAGACATTGTAGAGATGATCTGGGAAACAGAAGTCTGAAGAAAAACAGCTCAGAGCCGGCGTAAAAACCAGCAGAAAACATGTTTATGTGCCAGAATGGTGCAATTAAAATCCAGACCAAAAACATTCTGAGAATTTTCTTGCAAAGCCTGAATATTGATTGTGTTTTTACTGAATCAGACTGACCTTAAACTACTTTACAAGCATAACTGACAGAAATGCTGTCCTGCAGATGTGCACATCTGGAAGAAACACATAAAACAAGACTTCAGTTTTAATAGGAGAGAATGGCCAAATATTAAGGCTTGCTTTTCTTTTCAAAATTGTATTCATTAAAAAGAATAAAACAGATTTCATTTACCTTCAGAGGTGCACTAACGTTTATTGATCTGCCTCATCAAACCCCAATAAAATATGCGGAGCTCTTGGCTGAAATGGGCGTAAATATTACAAAGCTGGTCATGTGTAAATACTTTGGCAAAGTATTGGTTGTATTTCCATATTTTGCATTAAAACAGTAAAATTTAAGCTTCTTAAAGTCATGTGAAGTTGCTGTGTGGTGCAGTACAGGGCTCAGGGTTCTGCTTTCATTAGTGTCTGAATTATGAAAGCTCTACACATGTCAGTCTTGCATAAATCATGAGTCTATGAGGCATGTTACAATTAATGAAATATAAATTGATCTCATGATTCCAGTAGAAGTAACTTGTCTTTCCTCTGACAGTCTGCAGTTTTCCTGTCCGAATAACTGCATGACGCCATTGTTCAGCACCTTATTATGATTAGAGGGAATCACACTCGAAGTGAAACATCTTTCCTGGCTCAGGAAGTTCGGATCCAAGAAGTCTACATGATCTTGAGAGTGAGTTTCCTTCCTGGCTCAAGTCGGAGCATTAGAAAGGTCGGCCATTGTTAACTGTCCCTGAAAAGTGACAATACTGCTGAACCGTCATCCTCTGACTGGAGGAGACAAACGTCCTTCAGGAACTCATCCAGATTTCCTCCAGAGATGGTCCTTCTGCAGGACCGTCTCTGGTTCTGGTTGGATCATATTTTCAGCTACCAGAGGTCTGGATGGTCCTATGGTGATTGTACTGATCCCTGTACAATAAAGTCGACAAGCTCTTGTTAAACGATGTATATATATATATATATATATATATATATATATATATATATATATATATATATATATATTATATATATATATATGAGAGAACCACTGTCCAGGACGAAATAACTAAGATCCATAAATACATCAGGGACAAAGCCTCAACAGACAATGTGCTCAGTGAATGTCTCAGACAAAAGGGAACGGAGGTTGAGGTGCCAGAGATACTATGGCAGAGATACCCTGCCATAGTTCCCATAGTCACTGATATGGCAACCAGTGAGCATCTCCTTGGTATATGCCACATTTGATGGACACTTGTGCAAGTGGTTTGCAGTTGGCTTCAAGGGTGGTTTTCCACAGCGTCATTGAGTTTGCAATGAAGGCTCTCAGATCCTGTTGATGTTATACATGTCTAGGCATTCAATGATCCAAGTATGCGGCATTGAGTCATAGGCTTTCTTGTAATCGATCCAAGCCATGCACAGGTTGGTGTGTCGGGTTTGCAGTCTCGGGCAACTGTGCGGTCTACGAGGAGTTGGTGTTTGGCTCCTCTGGTATTTACCGATACCCTTCTGTGCCGTGCTCATGTGTTTATCCATGTGTTTGCTTATCTTGGCCGCTATGATGCCTGACATGAGCTTCCAGGTTGTGGAGAGGCAGGTTATTGGTCGGTAGTTGGGTGGGACTGGACCCTTTGATGTATCCTTCTGGATTAGGATTGTCCGTCCTTCAGTTAACCATTCAGGGTGAGTCCCACTTTGTAGCAGCTGGTTCATTTGGGCTGCCAGTCGCTCATGGAGAGCAGTGAGTTTCTTTAGCCAGTAGGCATGGATCATGTCAGGCCCTGGTTCTGTCCAGTTTTTCATACCTGAGACTCTTTCTTGAACATCTGTCGCAGTGATGGTTACCGGGGCTTGTTCAGGGAGGTTGCTGTGGTCCTCTCGTAGAGAGATCAGCTTGGAGCCTCTGTTTAGCAGTTTCAAGTGCTTCAGGTATGGGCATCTGCCTGTACTTTCTGGGTACTGGTCTTTTCATTGCACCCTTGTGGAGCTCTGACAGTTGGCTCACTTCACTCCTTTTTACCTTATTTTAGCCTCTAACCGTCTTTTCCATGGTGGGTATTGGGTCTCATGGTTGCTCTTATAGCCAAGTATCTCAAGGAGATACTGATGCTGAGTTGTAGATCAGCTCATTGGTTTCTGTTATGGTGTTGGTAGGGATCGTTCTCAATGCTGCATTCACATTCTCAATGAGACTTTCTGATGGTACTTCACTCAGCCGTTGTAATTAGCTGAGAGAAGTATATATATATATATATATATATATATATATATATATATATATATATATATAATATATATATATATATATGGTCCCCTGCCAGAGTTACCATAGTCACTGATAACTATGGCAACCAGTGACAGTTTAAAAGCCCACTGACATTTTCTGAAACTATGACATCACAATGTGACTCCAAAGGCAGAATTCTGACATCACCAGCGATTATAAAAGTTCCTCACATCGATCTACTGATGTCACAACCTGTTAGCAGCCGTTGGTGATACGTTCGTCTTGAGAGTTCGTTTAGCAGTTCACAGTAAGATCTTCAACTTTGTTTGGTGCTCATTTCTTTAGGAGATTGACATCAAACTAAACTTGAAATTTTATCCAGATTCTAGAAAAGTGATTTTAATTTACGACCCGAATCAACAAAAGGATACAATGCAGTCCAACCAACAGACAGTGGAAGAGGTCGCATCCAACAACATTGTGGAAAGGGAGTTACAAACACCCAAGCCACCCAAGCGCAAAAAGAAGAAGATGTCATTTGCAGTGTGGTGGGAGCTGCACGCAGCTGAGGAGCTGAAGAAGTCTGCCGAGAATATCGCACTGCAGGACTCTTCAATGCCAGCTGAAAAAGAACCAATCACCAACACACTGGAGACAGTAGATGGAAAAGGGGACAAACAACTTTCTAAGAGTAAGCGCAACAAGAGGACCCCACTGTTGTGGAAATCCTTCCCCGAGGAAGGTGCTTGCATTGATCTGTCGTTTTTTGCTGAAAATGATGACAGCAGTGATGGTCCTCTGGCAGAACAACAAAGTGATCAGGCAGCTTTGCCCAGCAGTGGACCGAAGACATTTTGGAAAACGCTCCCCGACTCAGAGCCTCACGTAGATGTAAGCTTTTTCCTGATCATTGGTACCCAAATGTTTCAATGGTTTCAGAAGAACATGACAAAGGCGTTTCCTTGAAAGAGGAAAGTTTTCCTGACAGCACGGCGATCTCTACCACACAGCCGGACGCCAAAGAGCAAAACATCTCCAGCTCATTAAAGAAAGTCAATCAAAAAGGGGACAAACACCTTTCTAAAAGTAAGCGCAGCAAGAGGACCCCACTGTTGTGGAAATCCTTCCCGGAGGAAGGTGCTTGCATTGATCTGTCGTTTTTTGCTGAAAATAATGACATCAGTAATGGTCCTCTGGCAGAACAACAAAGTCATCAGGCAGCTTTGCCCAGCAGTGGACCAAAGACATTTTGGAAAACGCTCCCTGACTCAGAGCCTCATGTAGATGTAAGCTTTTTCCCTGATATCATGGGTACCCAAAATGTTTCAATGGTTTCACAACAGTGTGACAAAGGCGTTTCCTTGAAAGAGGAAAGTTTTCCTGACAGCATGGCGATCTCTACCACACAGTTGGACGCCAAAGAGCAAAACATCTCCAACTCACTAAAGAAAGTCAATCAAAAAGGGGACAAACAGCTTTCTAAAAGTAAGCGCAACAAGAAGACCCCACTGTTGTGGAAATCCTTCCCTGAGGAAGGTGCTTGCATTGATCTGTCGTTTTTTGCTGAAAATGAAGACATTAGTAAATGTCATCTGGCAGAACAACAAAGTGATCAGGCAGCTTTGCCCAGCAGCGGACCAAAGACATTTTGGAAAACGCTCCCTGACTCAGAGCCTCAATTAGATGTCAACTTTTTCCCTGGTATCATTGGAACAAAAAATGTTTCAATGGTTTCACAAGAACGTGACGAAGGCGTTTCCTCGAAAGAGGAACGTTTTCCTGACAGCACAGAGATCTCTACAACACAGCCGGACGCCAAAGAGCAAAACATCTCCAGCTCACTGAGGAAAGTCAATCAAAAAGGGGAAAAACACCTTTCTAAGAGTAAGCGCAACAAGAGGACCCCACTATTGTGGAAATCCTTCCCCGAGGAAGGTGCTTGCATTGATCTGTCATTTTTTGCTGAGAATGATGACATCAGTAAAGGTCCTCTGGCAGAACAACAAAGTCATCAGGCACCTTTGCCCAGCAGCGGACCAAAGACATTTTGGAAAACGCTCCCCGACTCAGAGCCTCACGTAGATGTAAGCTTTTTCGCTGATATCATTGGTACCCAAAATATTTCAATGGTTTCACCATCTGAAAAGGCAACAAGTCATCCAAAGTGTGAGTGTGTAGCCAAATTGATGGAATTTCAACTGGTCCATATTGCAGTACAGAAGTACCTCATAAAACAACTTGATGAGATGTCTGCCATAAATAAGAAACTGCTGAAATTAAAAAACAGAAAGACATGATGAGGAAAATACTGTCCGTAAGAAGACGAAGAAAGAGTCCAATGGTTTCTGTTGAAACTCAGACAGAGTCAGAAAATCACCCACAAACATTTGATCACAAGTCTGCTGCAATGGAAACAGAGCAAGACGCACAAGAACCAGCAATCAGTTGAAGCTAGTCCCTCAAACACTTTCTATGCAACCTGCGATACATGTGTTGGACACTAGATGCCGCCTCAAACCATTCCGACAAACAATTTATACGCAACCTGAGATTCATGTGTTGGACACCAGATGCCGCCTGCAACCAGTTCGACAAACACTTTCTATGGAACCTGAGATACATGTATTGGACACTAGATTTCATCTGAAACCAGTCCGACAAACACTTTCTATGCAAGCTGAGATACATGTGTTGGACACCAGATGCCGCCTTAAACCAGTTCGACAAACAATTTTTAGGCAAGTTGAGATACATGTATTGGACACTAGATGCCATCTTAAAACAGTTCGACAAACACTTTCTATGCAAGCTAAGATACTTGTGTTGGACACCAGAAACCATCTGAAATCAGTCCGACAAACAAGTTTTAGGCAAACTGAGATATTTTTATTTCTAAGAGATCAGCCCTCTGAAACTCAGTGGGCTGATCTGAATGGGTACCAGGATGGGCAGAAAAAACTGTACAAGATATCTACAAGTCAACAGAATAGAATCGACAAAGAAACCTGGCTTGAATTGGAAACCTTAAATAATGACACGGTTTCTGGAGCAAGCAGTAAACAGGGAGTTTCAGAAGCAGAAGGGCTTCAGACAGCCTCTGTTATAAACCAGATTCTAACTAGAGAAGTGATCATTCAGCAGATCATTTCAGAAGAATTGACTGAATCTACATGTCAGAAAAAAAAGCAGATGACAATGAGAGCTGAAATGGAAGCTGTTGTCATCCCAGTGGAGACGAATAACAGTTGATTGAAGACACTAGAATACCAAGAAATGATTTAGACATAGTAGCAGAGATCCCCCAGACACTACTGCAGAAATGGGGACAGAGGGGAGAGAGACCAGAGACCAGAGAGAGACCAGAGACCAGAGAGAGACCAGAGAACATCACCTCCACAGAGAAAGGTCACATTAATGAAGATACAATACAAACATCAAGTCAGGTCTCAGAGACTCATGCTGCAGAAGAGTCAGCTGAGGACGGATAACTGTGATCAAGAAAGACCCATGAAAAAATTATCTCTGTGGAAACGATTTAGGAAGGCTGTATCTCCGTCACTTCTGTGGAAATTCACAAACAGAAATAAAGTCCATCCACTGTAGACATGAAATTATGTCTCCAGCACATTAGATTTCAAAGCTGGCTGATTGGGAGTAATTGGATAAAGAAGTTCAGATGATGTTAATTGGACATTTTAATATTAAAAAGCCAGGACTGCACGGGGGAAATGTCTCCCCGTGTAGGTGTGGGTTCACTCCGGGCGCTCCGGCTTCCCCCACATTCAACAACATCACTGCTCAAATTCATCTATTTCAACATTTTTATTGCTAACTCGAAACAGAAAATAAGACAACCACATTTATTCATTAAAGGCAGATTTGGAAAAAGAAAATGTAAAAAACATGAAACAAAAACAGACTTTTATAAGTCTGAACCAAAACTAATTGGAAACGATTTGAAAAATATATATATGTGTATAGATAGACGGATAGATAGATAGATCTATCTAGCAATAGATATAAATATATATATATATATGTTTATATACATACATATATATGTGTAAATATATATATATATATATATATATATATATATATATATATATATATAATATATATATATATATATATATATATATATATATATAGTGTATATACTGTATATACTGTATATACTGTATATATGTACACACACACATATATATATGTGTGTGTGTATGTACATATACTGTGTATATATATACAGTATATATACAGTATATGTATACACACACACACACCCACACCCACATATATATATATATATATATATATATATATATTATATATATATATAATATATATATATATATATATATATATATATATATATATATATATATATATATATATATATATGACTGGATAGCTCAATACATAAGGCATCAGTATATCACCCGAGAGGGCAGGGTTCGAATCCAGTCTGGGTCCTTAGGCAAGACCCTTCAAGCTACTGCCTACCTCATACCATGAGAGATACTAAGTTGCATAACATGCCGGCTCAGACGTCGCCCGCCAAACAAGGTCTGCGTCAGGTGTTGGGGAACCAGAGCACCTTGATGACAAATGGGCTACTGGAACAAGACGAAAATGGGCGAGAGATGAAAATGTGGATCTGTTGGAATGCTACTACTCAAGTAACCCTAGTGAGAGAGGTTACATGCAAAGACTGGGGAAGGAATGGTTACTTCGACATCCCCAGTCAACACTAAGCGCTAAACAACTAGTAGCTCAGTGTTCCAACATCCGCAAACGGCAACTGCTATCACAACTTGAGATTGACGAGATACAACACAAATGCTACGGCAAAAGGGAGGAACCCGGATGTCAGGACTGTGGGGACTTAACTACAAGTCCCACCCAGTGAGGGGATACACGGCCCCAATGAGCGAAACAGAGAACTGACAGCTGCTGACCTGAGAGAGAGAATCATGACCCGAATGACAACCAGGCCTCCTCGGCGCCAATTACAACGGCTGAGTGAAGTACCATCTGAAAGTCTCATTGAGAATGTGAATGCAGCATTGAGAACCCTACCAACACCATAACAGAAACCAATGAGCTGATCTACAACTCAGCATCAGTGATCCTTGAGATACTTGGCTATAAGAGCAACCATGAGACCCAATACCCACCATGGAAAAGACGGTTAGAGGCTAAAATCAAGGTAACAAGGAGGCCAACTGTCAGAGCTCCACAAGGGTACAATGAAAAGACCAGTACCCAGAAAGTACAGGCAGATGCCCATACCTGAAGCACTCGAGACTGCCAAACAGAGGCTCCAAGCCTTGTCCAGCCGCCTAAAAAGATACACAAGGGAGAATGAATCCAGAAGGATTAACCGGCTCTTCTCCACTCAACCAGCTAAGGTGTACTCTCAATGGCAGGGTAACAATAACAACAGAGCAGACCCACCAAGGCTGGAGACGGAACAATACTGGAAAGGCATATGGGAAAGGGAGGCGTCCCACAACAGCAATGCACAGTGGGCTGATCTCTCTACGAGAGGACCACAGCAACCTCCCTGAGCAAGCCCCGGTAACCATCACTGTGACAGATGTCCAAGAAAGAGTCTCAGGTATGAAAACTGGACAGCACCAGGGCCTGACATGATCCATGCCTACTGGCTAAAGAAACTCACTGCTCTCCATGAGCGAATGGCAGCCCAAATGAACCAGCTGCTACAAAGTGGACTCACCCTGAATGGTTAACTGAAGGGCGGACAATCCTAATCCAGAAGGATACATCAAAGGGTCCAGTCCCACCCAACTACCGACCAATAACCTGCCTCTCCACAACCTGGAAGCTCATGTCAGGCATCATAGCGGCCAAGATAAGCAAACACATGGATAAACACATGAGCACGGCACAGAAGGGTATCGGTGTAAATAGCAGAGGAGCCAAACACCAACTCCTCATAGACCGCACAGTTGCCGAGACTGCAAAACCCGACACACCAACCTGTGCATGGCTTGGATTGATTACAAGAAAGCCTATGACTCAATGCCGCATACTTGGATCATTGAATGCATTGAATATCATTGAATGCATTGAATAACATCAACAGGACTCTGAGAGCCTTCATTGCAAACTCGATGAGGCTGTGGAAAACCACCCTTGAAGCCAACTGCAAACCACTTGCACAAGTGTCCATCAAATGTGGCATATACCAAGGAGATGCTCTGTCCCGCTACTGTTCTGCATAGGCCTGAACCCCCTCAGCCAAGTTATCAACAAGACTGGCTACGGATACAGACTCAAAAATGGGGCCAATATCAGTCACCTCCTCTACATGGATGACATCAAGCTGTACGCCAAGTGTGAGCGAGACATCGACTCACTGATCCACACCACCAGGATCTACAGCACGGACATTGGGATGTCATTCGGACTAGAGAATGTGGTCGGCTGGTCACAAAGAGGGGGAAGGTCATCCATACAGAAGGGGTCTCACTCCCAGAAGGAACAATAGCAGACATAGAGGACAGTTACAAGTACCTAGTTGTACCACAAGCAAATGGCAACCTCGATGAGGCCACAAGGAAAGGAGCCACAGCTAAATACCTCCAACAAAAGGCAAGTCCTGAGAAGCCAGCTCAATGGCAAGAACAAAATCCGTGCGATAAACAGCTATGCCTTGCCAGTAATCAGATACCCTGCTGGAATAATTAGCTGGCCAAAGGAGGAGATAAAAGCCACAGATATTTAAGACTAGAAAGCTACTAACCACGCATGGAGGGCTCCATCCCAAATCCAGCACCCTGAGACTGTACACGAGCCGCAAGGACGGAGGCAGAGGACTAGTGAGTGTGAGAACCACTGTCCAGACGAACAACTAAGATCCATAAATACATCAGGGACAAAGCCTCAACAGACAATGTGCTCAGTGAATGTCTCAGACAACAGGAACGGAGATTGAGGTGCCAGAGACACCATCATGGGAGGACAAGCCCCTACATGGGATGTACCACCAGCAAATAACCCAAGTGGCTGATATCAGTAAATCCTACCAATGGCTGGAAAAAGCTGGACTCAAGGACAGCACAGAGGCCCTCATCCTGGCCGCCCAGGAACAGGCCCTAAACACCAGAGCAATAGAGGCCCAGATCTACCACACCAGACAAGACCCAAGGTGTAGGTTGTGCAAGGAGGCCCCTGAGACAGTCCAGCACATCACAGCAGGGTGCAAGATACTGGCAGGGAAAGCGCACATGGAGCGACATAACCAAGTGGCAGGCATAGTGTACAGAAACATTTGTGCAGAATATGGACTGGAAACCCCGAGATCAAAGTGGGAAACACCCCCAAAGGTGGTGGAGAATGCCAGAGCTAAGATCCTGTGGGACTTCCAGATCCAGACAGACAAAATGGTAATGGCGAACCAACCTGACATTGTCGTAGTGGATAAACATCAGAGGAAAGCCGTTGTGGTAGATGTAGCAATACCAAGTGATTGCAACATCAGGAAAAAGGAGCACGAGAAACTGGAGAAATACCAGGGCCTCAGGGAAGAACTGGAGAGGGCCTGGAAGGTGAAGACCACAGTGGTGCCTGTGGTCATCGGGGCCCTCGGGGCAGTAACCCCCAAACTGGAGCAGTGGCTACAACAGATCCCAGGAACAACATCAGACATCTCAGTCCAGAAATGTGCAGTCCTTGGCACAGCCAAGATACTGCAGGACCCTCAAGCTCCCAGGCCTCTGGTAGAGGACCCGAGCTCAGAGGATGGTGGTGAGAAGGGAATTAAAATATATATATACTGGACATGTGTCTATCTGGATGCCTGGTCTTTAGTCACCTTCACCACATTCACAGCATTCTTCAGGTGAGTAATTCTGTCAGATTTTGTTCAGACGGTTCCCACAATTTCATTTCCTCCCTGTGATACTAGAACTTAGTTCGATGCTTGGATACATAAAAATAGAATCTGTTTTTATTGTTGGTTTTCTATCAGAGACAAAACTCACTGTGTTTAGTTTCAGCCATCTGTCAAAGAGCTTCGACTACGTGGAAAAAAGTGGCTGGAGAGACAGAAGTCTGGGTTTCTCTGTGTGAGCTGCTGCCTCAATGACTGAAGATACTCGGATAGATGGATGGATAGATGGATGACAGCATTTCACCTTCTTGCATTGTTTTGTACGATCTTTTCACCACCTTTTGCCTTTTGTGGCAAGGAACAATAGGAGGAAAGTCCTGTTTTTGTCGTGTGCATGCGAGGGACCAGACTCAAACGGGGACAAAAACGTGTTCAAAGTAGAAATTTAAATCTTTGAAAAATAGCTAATGTGAAGTGCATAATTCAGAGCCTGAGGTCCAGACAAAAGTCAGGGAGCAAAAAAATCTTTACTACATCTGCAGACGAAGAACAAACATGCACTGCATGGGGCGAAAATCATTCTGCTCTAACGAACTCAGAGTTGCACAGTTGCTTTATTCACCTCTCTCTGCTAACAGAGGCGGAGACTCAATCTTCGAAGACCAAACAAAAGAAACAAAGAAAAACAGACGGAACAGTTCAACCTTGTACGCTCATTCACTATCATGTCTACAGGATGCGAAAACTAAACACTATCTCCATGAAGGGAAGGCCACGGGAAACTTCAACAGACACTTCTTGTTCAATTAGTTTGTACACCCTCTGCAGCTGCATGAAAAAACATCTCGACTATGCTACTGTATGATGCAAATGAAAGATTTTCTCTTTAAAGAAAAATCTACTTCACACTAACAAAGCATAAAGATTTAATGCAAGAATTAGTCAAAGGATAAGTAACAAGTGCAGAAAGGTTAAAAAAGGATATTGTTGTGCAAATGTGTCAGTCTGGAGAAGGGTACATAACAATTTCAAAAGATATTTTAAAAATGTACTGATAGTTTTGTAAATTGAGATCTTTTAGATATGAAATGTGTTGAACTGGGAGATGCACAAATGAAAATGTCAGAAAAATCCGACGGGGACATTTTGGCTGTTGTTGGGATGGAGTAATGTGAGGAAGACTAGAATTAAATCACCTTCTAGTCCGTCTCCTCCACAAATGTACTGCGTTTTGCTTTTGAATCTTATTATTTTGTCATTTTAAAGGTCAGATAAGGTAGAGAAATGATCCTGATCGTACGCTAAGAAAATACAATAACCTGGCTTTTAAACACCTTGTATACATACTCTGAAGATGTGACAAATTAAACATGAATGCACTGAAATGTCTTTATGTTGGCCAAGTGTTGCTGAACTGTGCAGTAAGACATTCTGTTCCAATATTCAACATTTCCTCCATACCGCGGCTGGAAAAGCTCTGGATTGTGCCGTAGGTCGACTTTAGATTGTTGAAACGAGGCATGAAAAGGTCAGACCAAATATCAACCCTTTTAACAAATGTTCCTGACCGCTTGGTGAGACAAAGTAGCAACTCAAAAAGAGGGGGGGAAATATGAAACTCAACAACCTCTGTGAGGTAATTCAAATAGAACATAGGAAGCAAATTGATTTATCTGTGCCTCTGCCTCCTAAAATAGCCGGACTGTCCAGCTCCCTGCAGCTGGCAGACGCTTGGAAACAAGTTGTGGAGGTCAGCAGGTGATCTGCCGCGTGAGGAGGAGACATCCTGAGTGTGCTGATGAGATGTTGAAGGAGATCTTCACTAAGGACGAGGATTTGTACTTCCGGTTATTTCTTCACCTCCCTCTGCTTCCTGCGCTTCTGTCATTCCTTAGATTGGCTGCATCACCCTGCATGGTGTGCGTTTGTGTGTCGATGGCAGTAATCTTAATCACTTTGACAACATTGTTTCTCATTTGCATGTGCAACTCTATTTGACTGAATACTCTTCACATTTTCATGCAAGTCACACGCACATTAAAACAGAATACCAGTGTCATTTAAAGTTACAGCCCATTTCCCAACACATTTCCCCCCCATTTATCCTGCCATGCATGTCACCACTAATTAGATCATTTTTTGTCATTTTTCAATAAACGTGCTGCGGTTATTTCAAACCTGGCTGCCAGCGAATGGTTGTGCTGGCAAACAAAGCAGCCGCATGTAAGAAAAGGGTAAAAAAACAAGACATGGATGTGACAATTAAGTTTGTCAGGCTACGTGTTTCAGGAGTTATTTCCTGGCACAGACTCGCACATCTTCTGCAGCTGGCAGGTGAGTGACGGGAAGCAGTCCATGTTTTATATTAACAATGGGACATGGCTTCCTGTCAGCCTTCATTAGCAGACGTGGAAGTATTCACAGCTGAAGGGAGAGCTTTTTATGAGCAGCAACCTGAAAACTGAAGAAATGGCACCAGACTTGTGGTACGGATCTATATCAGCCCTGTTGGTGACAACACTTCGTTGAAACGTCTTTTTTCCGCTCTGGTTTTCAGTATTTCTTTGTTCCAGACACAGGGAGAAGATGCAAACCGAGCAGAGGAAGGATCTGACCAGAATTAAAACCTCGACCTTCTTTCATTCACCTTTCAGCTCAAAAACTCAATTCATCCAAATTCAGTTCCAATGTTTCTGCTTCATCCATTGTTTGTGTTCATAACAGTAATTAAACTGAACTGCAGTGGAACATCTGCTTTGGGAACGGTTGCGTTCCCAAAGCGACCCACATGAGCAGAACATTGACGTCACACGGCGGTTGCTGGTGCTGAGCAGTGAGAGGCAATGATGTCATAGAAACATGAAGGAAGCTGATAAAACTGAGGCACAATAAGTAGCAGCAGCTTTTTGTAGAGTATTGACTGACATCTCTGTAGGAAAGTCTGTTGGGATGTGCAGAGCAGACTTCTTTCATAACTTCATATTCATATTTTTCTTTCAGCCATTGTTTATGTGCAGATTTAAATTTCAAAATTTGAATAAAATGCAACCGTTCAGACTGCAGTCACTTTGAAAACAATCAGGTAAATATCTAAATTAGATCCACATATTTAAGTGTCGAGTCAGATATTTGGGGATCAGAACTGGGCCGTTCAAACTGTCGTGAAAAGCTGGCTGTGTGTCAACTTGGGTTTGATGTCGACTTTGACTGATGGCTAATATTTGGGGTGATAAAGTGCTAGAAGGTCTTTATTTATTTATTTATGTTTTGACCTTCACGCTTAGTGTTGAGAACTGGATCATGACTGAAAGAGTGAGATGAGGGCTTCAGCAGACGCTTCTTACTGACAAACGAATGAAGAAGCACCAACATCCAGCAGGAGCATCAAAATGAGTCGGTAGAAGAAGTTTAGGTATGTGATCAGATTTCTTTTTGAAGTGTTTAGACATGCTTTGCACACAAACCTCAGACACCCAAGTCTCTGGAAAAACATTCTCAGTCAGTGTTGGTTTTGGAGGAAAATTGACTAAAAACATGAGGATTCCTCCAGGTGCCGCCGACTAACAGACTATCATTGCTCGGCTTAGTTTCTCAGAAGTTGGAGGGCTTTCTGCAAGCGGTGCTGCTTATTTATTAAATTACTGAAACATGGCCTTGCAGCAGGACTAAAGCGCACATAGCTGTGTGAAGCTGTTCTGTCTGGAGCCACGGAGACCCTCCCCTGGCTCTGATCTGTTTTTCAAACACAGGGAACCCTCAAAGCGTCACTTTATGGCACGCAGAGTTTCCTGAGGTGGCAGCAGCAGAATGGCAGGATGCATTGAAATGGAAATGTGCAAAATGGCCGCGGAGTTTTCTGCATGAAAATGTTTTTTTTGTTGTTTTTTTTCCTGCTGTATTTCAATGCTTAACCACAGCGGTTTTCCACCCTAACCAAGAGGATTTAATGCAAATTAGAGTAAAAGATTCCCAGGCGATTCAGGAACTTCTCCTCATCCTCTCTGACCTCCAAAGCTGTTTTGTATTTGTTTTTTACAAGTTTCAGTGTTTTTGTCACTCTTTACGCATCATCTACAGTAAAAAATAATTAATTAGCTACTTTTAGCTTCCAAGCAGTTCCACATAAGACTGGTGGTTCAGCATCGAGTGAGTAACAGAAGACAGCGCAGTGACAAAGTTGATTATTGCACAATTCATAAAACTTCGTCTTTTTTACCTTCCATGTTTACCACTGAATTCTCATTTTGTCCTATTTCTTTGTTCCTTATGCTGCAGAGAACCCACATAGACGGTATGTCACTTAGCAAAACAGTGTAAATAAAGCCTAAAAAAGATGTCAGAGTTTCCAAGAAGTCATAAATCTCAGTTAATTACGCCACATCAGATTCCTCTTGTGAATTAGTCATGGGAAATGAGATCACAGATGCTTTTCCTTCTGTAGCGTTCAAGGAAAAGTTCTGGGTTGATCTGTTGAAGTTAATTTGGCCTACTTGACTTCACAAGTCTTGTGATGTGTGTGCACACTGGAGTGTGAAGAAATGGTGCGAACTTTGGGCTGCAGACGTGGTTCAGAATATCTACAATCCTCCCCGTGTTACAGTTTCAGAGCTCTGGCTCAAGGCTACAGGAAATTATCATAATATCTCTGGAGAAAATATAGACTAATATTTATACTCCGTTTCTGAGGGGATTCGTCGGATTAATTATGAATCAATTATTGAAATAATCAACAACTTTTGCAATCAAGTGGAGTATACAGACTTAAAAAAGACCATTCACTGAAATAACAATACACTCAGAATGGTAATTAAGCCAAAACTGCATTTACTGTCGTCATGTTTTACATATAAGATTAAAAAACTCTCCTGAGAACTGCTTTAGTGGCAATGTTTTATCTTCACCAGCTTCAGATTCTGTTCAACTTTTGTATCAAGCAATTTCATTTATTCATTTGTTAATCAGTTAATCCAAAATAATAAACAGCCAAGTCTGTAAGTTGAGCAGAAAATGCTGTTTATTTCCTTAATTATAAAAAGAATCTAATTATTTGTTTGGATATATTCGAGATATTTCTAATGAAGTAGTTGAATGAAACATCTGCAGAATATGCAATTTTTTCCAAATTCGATTAGTCAGAAGGTGTGAACACTTTTGCGATGGCAGAACAGTCAAACAAAGCGTGAGGTTTGTTGAGGTTAGTTAAGGTTTGCTGAGGTTAGTTAAGGTTTGCTGAGATTAGTTAAGGTTTGCTGAGGTTTTCTGTAGGATCGATGATCCTGTCGTTTCAGGGAAGTTGCTCAAGGCCACATCAGCTGCTGATAAACCTGGAATTTAATACGACCCTGGGAGCGAAATGGGCTGCTGTTATGAATTCATATTCACTTTGCCATTATTTTTTCTTTGTAAATGGTGGGTCATTCTGTCCCTTCAGCTCTCATCCAGCTGGAACCCCCCCTACACACACACACACGCACACACACACACACACACCCCACACACACACCCACACACACACACACACCACACACACACACACGCACACACACACACACACACGCACACACACACACTACCTCTCATACCTGGTGGCTGCTGCTGAACCTGATTAATTACTTCCTCATCTCGCTCTAATTTAGATGTTGATTAGGAGATTTGGCGTTCAGTGTGCAGAACGAACTTGCTCTCTCTCTCCTCTGTCTTAACTGCACTATAAAGAAGGAGCTCTTCTTTAACTCCAGACTGTGTCTGTAATGTGAAGCCGGTGGTCACCGCTCCATTCACACCATTCACCCAGCAGATTTCCCCTGCGAGACCCAAATTGAGTTTTCTTCAGCACAAAAGGTGGCCGTTCCTTTTTGACATTAAAACGTTCAATATTCCAGACGGAAGCAGACATCCTGTCTTCTGCCGAGCACCAATGAACATTTTCATTTGCATGATAGAATTACAGAGCTCATTCAACGGCAGGCTTTTCTATTTTCTTCTTTAATAGTATATCGTTGTCGAGTGACTGGAGATATGGCCCGGTGCTGCTCTGCGGGCCCCGTGGGCTCTCCTCTCACACTGCCTTTCATTATTTCTGCTCCCTGCTGCGTTTGGCAGGAACGCTTTCTTACCTGTCAGTCAGAAGCAAAATGATCTCTGCTTTTTTTTCTTTTTTTTGAGGGATGATCCAGTCCAAGTCCCCCTCAATTAGGCGGAATGAAAGTGCAAAACAGATTAGCGAGCATGCTGCCGAACATCTGTCATCCTTCTGATCCTTGTGTGTCATCGCCGACGTCTTCAGGTTCACTGCACGACGCGTCTGTGCAAACATTACCAAAACAGAGCTCTGTTTGTTGTGCTTTTGATGGAAAGTGATGGGGATCCTTGGAATGAGCCTCCGTTCTGTAATCATGAGTCATTTCTAAACAATAAGGACCAGCAGGCATCGTTTTACCAGAACAAAGGTCCCAAATTCAGCTCTAATATGTCTGTTTACTGGCATGGCTGCCTCAGGTTCATACAGGAAGGCTGTTTTCTTTTTTTAAGGCGGCCTGTTTTCACTTTCTGACACATAATCTGTGGTTTCTTTAGATTGGCTTCGGGTTGGGTCTAGATTTAAGTCAGAGCAGAGTCTGGATTGAAGCTTTTAGTGGCCATGACAAGTTCCCTCTGTTAGCTGCAGAGCTGAAGTCACCATAAACTGTGCGATGGGTGATGATGTGAGTCACTGTGACGGACTGAAAACAGGCACACACTCCATCTTTTCCTCACTTCCACGATAGGACTGAGTCGGCTGCTGGGACGGGTTTTACTGGACCTTTAAAAGCTTGTGGTTTCAACACTGATGCAACTTTCAACCTTCATATATTTATTTCCCATTGATATTTAAATATCTTAATTTAATTTCCTTTTCCATTTGCATTTTTTTAATTTTCTTTCTACCCATCTGAGAAGCCAGAGAGTAAAATAAAGTGGCCCCTCCTCCACCTGTTGCTGCACACTGCTGATCAGCTAGCTGAAAGAAGGTCACTGGTATTTTTTTAAAGTTGTCCGTGTGTGTTTACAGCTTAGAAAATATTATACTGCTGTAATCGCCTTAACACAACAGCAACAATCAAACCTTTTTTTCATCAAATGCTGATTTCTGAACTCTTAATTCAAAACACTTTGAAAAGAATAAATAACTTTATTTTCTTTGTGTAATTTGAGGCTTGAAAGTAACAATTTGTCATTTTCTGTGAGTAATTTGTTGAACTTGCATGTTTGGAAACTAAAAGAAATGTCAATCGATCGGGTGAAATAAAACTGAATTTTACTCAAGAACCTATTTGTGGACAATAGAGTTAAAAAACAAGCTTCTCAGTGGTTTCTGAATGGTTTTCTGTAATAAATGAGAGTTGTGGATAAAATTATAACAGCATTTCTTGCAGTAGAAAATGTCTGAAATGTTCCAGCAAAAGCTCTGAGGCACAGACTTGCTTGGAAAAAAAGGATTTTATTTCAAACAAGCTAAGGTTGCAAATGAATGTGCCCGACCCAGGAAGAACCTCAGAGATGAATTTTAGACAGATTCTTCCTCCAGAAACTCTGACCACACAGCCGTTCACTTTCAGCTTCATTAGGTCTAAACAGACAGATCCAGCCATGAATAACATCTTTCTGCTTTCACAGCCTGCAGCTTTAACTATAGGCTCCGTTGGCGACCCAGACTTTACCTTCCTGGTTGCTCTCAGCATCAGACTCTTTATTAGAAAGACGTCTCGCTTCTTCTGATGCGGACAAATAATTTTGAAGGCACAGCTTTAGTTTTACAAGAATCAGCAATGCATAATCTATCTTTTGTATAAATTAGTGCAAAATCAATAATTAAACAGGTCAGCAGCCATCCAGACATAAAATGTTTACAACTTTCCTTTTCTGTATAATGTGTAGTAAAACTGCAACTAATGGATAATAAAACAATGCACATTCTGAAGATCATCAATTTAACTATGTAAGCCTTTTAAATGCAGTATAAAAAAACATTTAAAATGCAAATAAAAATATAATCTAATTCATTTTTTGAATAATAAAATAAACATTTTATTGCTTAAAGTACAATAATGGGATTGCTTTAGTGAACTTTAGTTTGTAGTCTGGTTCCTGTGATGGTCTGGGTTTTCTGTTTGTCTTATTTACACGCAAGTCTTTTTCCCCTTCAACCAGCTTTAATTATAGTTAAATTTAGTCAAATAATGTTATTTCTAAGTAAAAAAAAGCTATTTCAGCACTTCTAGAACCATTTAACGATGGTCTGATGGGTACAGTTTGTAACGGGATGTAATTCAGAGTTGGACTCCTTGTTATGTTCGTAAGAAGGTGAATTTTACCGACTCTGCTTGGTTTTGCCCTCCTGCAGTGTTGGAGCTTGCCTCCAAAAAACTCCATTACGAAGAAAAGTTTGAAATGGAAACTAGAAAACGACTCATGCACCTAAGCCCCTGACCCATCCACCCTCTTATCCCCGAGTTAATTTCCAGGCGGTGGGATTCTCGAAATGAGAGGATGATTTTCCTAATCCCTGCGGATGCATCCAAGGATGGAGTGAAATGTTTGGACTGTTCCCATTTCCAGCCGCGTGGACGTTGGATGGGCGGCGGACTGGCGGCCCAGTTAGCCGATTGGATGGAGAGAAAAGGGTGTTTACAGGATGAGCGCTGCTCTTTTATGTGCATCTTCCCTTTTTCCCAGCATGCTTTCCTCTCACTCTGTGGGTGTCTAAGCTGTAAGCCTCTGGGTGTTTCACAGCTAATGTACAAAGTGTGTCTGAAGTGAAAAGTTAAATAGGTTTGGAATTGAATTAGGCATTTTTCAGAATAAAAGAAGCTGAAGGGGAGCGTGCTAATGAGATGGTTTGGAACATGACTTTTTTCCGGCAGTGGTTGTCAGCGTGAAACCGTCCAGAAGGGATGAAGAACAGAAAACTAAAACCGGCCTGGAATAAAGAAAATCAACAACAGGCTGATTGATGGCAAATGATTCACTAAATCTTACTCAAAATTACACCCTTAAATCTTCGTCCACATTTTATTCACATTTTTGAGAATGTGTTTTATGTGGAGTTTTATGTTGTTCAGAGTTGAGTATAAAATGAGCCCAAATCGTTTCCTCACCTCCAGGATCGATAGTCGCTGTAAGGTTTGTGTTCTGACTCCGTTTGACTGTATTATGTTTTATTTCTGGACATCATTCCAGACATCTTGTGTTTCGTCTTACTGCCACATTTATTTGAAGAAAGAACTTTTATCCTCAGTCCTTTTAAAAACAAGCCTCATATAAATTCAGTTTGTTTCTGTCACCTTTTCATGAATTTTAACTTTTAACCTGTAGAGTGTGAAACGGATCTCTTTATGTTTTTGTTCTTCAAATAGTTTGGAAATAGTCTTATAATCCTTCACAGGTTGGTGGGCAGCTGAAGTTGTTTCATTAAAGTCTCTGCTGTATTTCTGTACTTTATATCAGCAAACTGCCAAATGGCTGATATTGGTAGAGAAGTTTAGCTCTGTTAGTGACAAGTTTGTGTTATTTTTGCTTATCAGTTCATGATGAATTCTTACTTTCAGCAGCTGGAGCTAGTTTTAAAAATATTTCTAACCAGACCTTCAGTATTTTTTTACCAATAATGACAACAAATATGTTGCTTTCAGTTCAAAACTCATTAGACTTTCAGCCTGAGTTTCAAAATCCATCCTTGGAATGCAAAAGTTGAGAATATGTCTATAACTTGTCAGTTGATGATGCTTTCAGTTATACTCTACTGATGTACCATTCTTCTGGAAATGTAGGAGACATTCAAATTAAATTGTAATTTAGGAAGGGTGGGTTGGAGTCCAGTGATGGGCTTTAATGTAGAGCGGATTATCGTCGGCGTAGGAGTGAACAAGGAGGACATGATGATGGGAATCATTTCCTTGCTGCAGCAGATGGATGGGGAGATCGATGTGAGAAAACCTGGAACCAGCCATGCAATGATGACGCTGATCTGTTTCCATTCATTTCTGCACTGTAGGAAACTCTTCCTCAGAGGTTTGGACGTGTCCACAGTGACTTTCTGCTATCTGCTGCTAACAGTAGCAGATAAGAGCTGCTCCGGATTTTCTCCCGACCCCCTTAAAGCGCACATTTTCAGGGCTTTAGATTCGGCTGCCAAGCAACAGCCTAATCTGTAGCAGACTATGGGAAGGTTATCATCTCATGCAACTTTAATATCGAGAACTGCTTTTTTTTTTTTTATCTGCATCACCATAAATTATTCCCAGACAGAAAGTAATGGAAAAAGTCATTACATGATTTAAGGTTAATGGACGAAAACGTTCTTGGTGGGTTTCATCTGGCATCGCAGCAGAAGTAGCTTAGAGTTTTTCCACCCCTGGTTCTGAAGGTACACTGACCCAGATCCGTTAAGGTTTCCCTGCTTTCGTCCTGCTGGATTCAAATGAACAGAATGAAGTTGGTGAACTTTTGAATGCAGTTTTTTAAAAGCAGGGAAACATCTGAAACATACCTGATGGAGAGGATTGAAGAGCAGCTGTGACTGTCGGCTTTTGGATCCTGAGACTTTGTGTGTTTGTTGTGTTAATGCAAAAGTAATATGAGACCAGGATACGTAAATATAAATATCAAATAGATAATGTACCGTTTTGTAAATTAATCAATTTGCAGTTATGGAATGTACAACAAAATGTATCAAAAGGCAAAACTAAACATGGGGTAAAATTGGCTTTTAAGGGGTTAATATGTTAGAAACTTCATGAGTAATATGAGGTTTTTAGATTTCAATTCAAACTAAAGATATGTTCATTATGATTTTCTTTTTCCTTTTTCGTTTAGTGGGGCTTTAGTAATACAATTTAGCTTAGTCACATATCAATGGCTGCACAGAAAACAATCAAGTGAAATGCTTCTGTTCTTATTTTTTCCCTTTTGAAAACACCAATCAGTGAAACTGACATGTGAGTGGTTAGTTTGAATAAATGTAAAATACATTAAATAAATGCAGGGGTAATTATGATGATCTCGAAAATACATTTGTGTGTTTAGGGGACGCAGGTCCTCACAAAGCAATAAAGATGAATTTCAATAAAGATGAATTTCAATAAAGATGAATTTGTAGCTGTTGATGCAGCAGATTCGCCATCCCTGGGAGGAATGGTTCTGAAATCCAGATCACAGTTCCTGTGAACCTTTTGTCTCCAGAACAGTGTCGACATGTTTTAACTTGATTGCGCTGAATTGCTTTTACAGAAGCTGTAAGCTGCAGCGAGATTATGGTCGCTCCACAACAGCTCGGTTGTTTGGAGATGATAGGGGGCATTGTGTAATTGCTTGTTAGAAGAAAATATGCAACGGGCGCGATGGGTTAAATGACAATTAGCGCAGTGTGTGTTCTGGTTTAGATGCATGCGGGAGAAGAAGCTGCTGCTCGCTGTTGCCTGCAGCTCCTCGGAGCTCTGGGTTCACTCTGCGTTTCACTTGACAGGTCTGGCTAAACCGTCATCCTGTTGCTTCTATTCCTGGTTCCTCTGCCCTCCCGCCCCACTCTCCACCTCCACCTCCTCTCTCTGGGATGCTGGGGTTAGTACACAGTGACAACTCCCACCCTCCCTGCAGAGTGTCAGTTCACCGGCTCCCCTTTTCCCTGAAATGACAGAGACCGAGTGAGGACGAAGAGCGCAGGGTGGGGGGGTCTGGAGCGCAGGGTGGAGGGGTCTGGAGCGCAGGGTGGGGGTCTGGAGAGCAGGGTGGGGGGGTCTGGAGCGCAGGGTGGGGGGTCTGGAGCGCAGGGTGGGGGGGTCTGGAGCATGTCAGAGAGAGAAGTGTGAGGGTCCTAACCTTCCCCCCAGCCTGTTCTCTCCTCCTCGCATCTCCTGGCTCTTTTCCCTTCACTTCTGCTCTTGTATTTAATTCTCAGAGCGGAACGGCTGCCGGGCTCAGAGTGGCTGATGGAAAGCGCTTGGACTCAAATTTACTTTCAGGCACACCGGGCGCTCGTGCACAGACACTCTGCCGCGCCGTCCGTCCGATTCCCTGCACCTCCACATACATGAAATGATTGGAGCACAGAAACCCTGAGTGTCTCAGTCTGTTGGAAACACTCAGCAGCAACCTCCTGACAGCTCTCCAGACGCGCTCTCTCTCCACACAGATAACAGATAAAAGCTGTTTTCTTAAGTCCTTTCCGATGTCTCCCCCCTCCTCCAAACTCATGTCTCTTTTTCTCCTCCTCTGCGCGCTGACTTGTGGGCGTTGGCAGGCAGGGTCTGTTTGTCTCTGTGTGTGAACGCGTTTCGCTGCTTGTATTTGCATTCACGCTGCGTCGCATCGCTTTGTTTGTGCAGATGTGTGGAGAACAGACAGGAGTGACGACTGTCGAAACAACCACGTGTAATGTCTACAATTTGATGCCAACGGATCAGGATTTAAGAAAAAAAAATGCAGATTTTTTTTGTGCAACTCTGTGGTCATTAGAAATACTAAGTACACCTCCGCTGCTTAAAACGGAAAAGTAGCACCCAGGTTTAAGCCTCTTATCAGTTATTCTATCGATTATTCTGACGATTAATCGATTAATCGGATTAAAAATGCACATTCTGCTCATTTTTCTTTTAATCACTTGTCTTTTCATATAATATTGGACATTTTTTGTACAGTTTTGGCTTAATTACTGCGCTGTATTGTTCCTTGAGTCTCTATTCACCAGCTAATGATTAGTCAATTACTAAATTGACAGTTATTTCAATAACTGATTAATGATTAATCTTATTAATAATTTCAGCACTTATAAGTCAGGAGTTTAGGTAGTTTGGACAATATGGATGCAGAAGCATTTTAATGGCCTTTATAGAAGCAACTGAACGTAAATTTAAAATCAACAGAGCAAAAGATTATTTCCATGTGGAAAGATTTGTGGCAGCTACCAATCTTTTCTGGCCCAATAAATTCACCCCATGGTCAGAGCATGCAAGGCCTGCAGGAACTAAAGAGGTGAGGAGGAAAATGATAAACAAGGACGACTTGTTTAAAAGAAGAAGATATGCTCTTTAAAAAAAAAAAGGTTTGCAAAGCTGAATTTGAATAAGCCTCTGCAATTATATCCTCTGGGCAGATGTGAACAAACAGACGTTTAGTTGTGATCCACATGTCCATCTACAGAGAAAACAAATGATAGGATAAACACCTGATAAGCAGCTGATGACACAGCTGACATGAAACTCAAAGTATTTTAGAGTCAAGTCTGAATTTGTCAGACTGACAGCTGAGGTTTGGTCTTCACTGTGCAACAGAATAGCTGAAAAAAATTCCCATTCAAAGTCCAGGCTTCCCACTGACTGAAAAGCTATACGGTGTCTTCAGAGAGCCGTGCAGAAACTAATGTCTGCAAACCTCAACAAGCTGAGAGAACATAAAAAGTGGGTAAAAACTTCTCCAGAACAAGAGAGACTGACAGAAATGTCTGCTGGGAGTCAAAGCTGGACAAGCTTGTTCCATAAACTGTTGAATGTTGGACTAAAGTTCTTTATTTCCTGAAACTGAGCTGGAGATCCAGCAGGTTAGCTCTGACATGGACAGAGGTTTGCACGTCATAAGAAACCATGATCACTTTTAAAAGTATCTGAGCACCTCAGAGATTCATTCCTCCCCGCCAGGAGAGGGAGAAGCGGTTGCACGCTTTCTGCTTATCATTCAATGGAAAATGGAGCTCAGAGCTGGAAATCTGTCAGACTGAGTTTCCAAATCGTCCCCTGCAGATGAAGCATTCTGATAGCATGTGAACATCTTTATGCTTGTTTTACCATGATGACATCAGCATGCCGGACAGGTCCTGTCCAGGCCCTGCAGAGGTCAGATTAAGATGCATTTTCATGAGACTAACACAGTGAATTGGATTTTTAAAGGTCACACTGTTGCACCTTCATCTGTCAACCACATTGCTTTTATGTGACCTAACATTTAACCAAAGGATCGAATAGAAACAACAATCAGTGTATTTAACAACAATTATATGTTGTTAAATACACAAAACCACCCGGCTGGAGGTGAAAGATGCCCGTTTATGAAAGAAGAATCTGTCGGGTAATTTTCTGGTTGGATTGCTGACGGCATGTCTGTTTTGGTTTGGGTGAAGTGGTTCCAGTTTTACTGGATTCAAATGCTGAAGTTTCCAGAAGACAAACGGAGCTCTCTATGCAAGACCTGACTGGCAACAAATCACAAATACACAAAATCCTGCCAAGTGTTTCATGTGCAAATGTATTAGTGTACTTGAAATGAGACAAAACTGACTTACAGGCAACTTTTCAGCAAGAAATAAGAGCTTATATTAAGTCAATATTTCCTTAATACTGATAAAGCCCCAGTTACAAGTGAAATAGTAACCAGTAGAACAAGACAATAAGTTCAATAAGTTAAAATGTTTTGTTCCAGTGGCAGATTATTTCACCTTTAACTTGTATTGTTTTCATCAATATTAAGGGAAGATTGACTTAAAACAGGTTCCTATATCTTGGTGAGGTTTTATTTTTTAATGCATTTTGATCAGTGTTTGTTTGTTTCTGATGTGTTAAAATTGCAGTCGCTCGCTGTCCTCTCTGCTTGTTCAGCCCGTTTGTCTCTGCATTAGAGGAGCCATCAACAGTGGATAATTGTCCCACAGATGTTGGCCCGCCCCCATCAGAGTATCAGTTTCTAATCTGTGACCGCAAATGGATTAATTACCAGCTTTAATCAATCCGCTTTGACCAACATAATACAGCCCAGTCGCACTGATGTCCGGACTTTAATGGACACTCTCCTAAAAGACAGCTGCCAACATTCGTCCCCTCAGATTTCAAATTTAATGTGTTTTGAGTTTTTTCAAATAAAATTAACACAGTAGGGACTTTTCACCCGTTAGATACAGTTTATTAGAGAAACATAAAAAATAAGAAAGATAAAGAAAAAAAAGAGAAATTCTAATATTTTGGAAAAACACTTTAGATAATATAATTTAATTTATATATATTACAATAAAGTATTATTTGAAAATATATTGATATATATATATATATATTGTCCTATCAACATTTGGTTGATATTCCAAACCGTTATGATCATCAGACTCCTAAATTTAGCAGAACTGAGCTGCTTTTAATCTGCTGCGACTGGCTGGGAGTTAAAAAATGATGGAAAAGCTTTGCTTTCCTTAAGAAAGAAAAACTTAGAGCACACAGTGGTAATGGGATAAGCGCTGAGTCAGGAGTACTTTCTATGCAGCAAAAAAATCCAAGTTCAGGATTAATGGCAGGTAAAAGACAAAGAAAAAGAGATGCAGTTAAGTACAGAAGAAGAGGGGCCAGAGGTACTTTCTACAGAAATAAGACAAAGAGAATAATGAATATAAAGCTTAAAGCAGCAATAGCCAGACGTAGGATATGAGGTGATACGAAGGTGAAGGCCCAATGATTAGAAACGACCCATAGATGGAAAGCAGCAAGAAAGTAGCAGATTGATTAAAAGTGGCTAAAAAACAGTCAGCGAACACAATTGTTCTGCCTGATCCACTTGGTAAGATGCCTGACCTGTAGCAGGCAGAACTGTTTCAGCCAATCATAAGAAACTAGAGCAGGCTGACAGGACGCATCACCTCAACTCGATAACAGCCCCCATCTGTTTCACATCAAACCTTCACAAAGGAGAAGGAGCCGCCGCGTTCGCCCGCAGCTACGCCGAGCAGGTCACAGGAAATCAGAGGAGGTGGCGCGCGGATCGACGTTCACATTCAAACATAATTAGTCTGGCGCCATGTTTGAAGCGAGGAGGGACAAATAGGAAAGAAATTAAACAAGAATGGAGCCGACAGCAGCTGGTACCTTATCCAATAAATGATTATTCATTATGAAAAAACTCCCAACAGCCAGAACCACAAGTCAGTTTTGATTAATGAAGCGGATGATTAATCAAGTCTGCCAACACATCCTCACATCATTCAAGGTGGAGTTATTAATATTTGGTTGGAAGAGCATCCCAGCCCCCACCAGTGTTTTTGTTTTCCTTGTGTGAAAGTAGGTTATCTGTGGGTCTTTGAGCAGGAGTCGGCTCGTTCACCTGAGGTTTAAAATGCTGCTTTGTTGGTGCAACAGCAACATTCCACTTTTAGGTCGCTGTTGACAGCTCTTCCCTTATGCAGGTGTTACACTGCAGAATATGAGGTCTGTTACCTTTATCTAATCTTAAAACTTGCAACATGCTGATTGACTCAAACATTCATTAGTTTGTGGTCTGTCTAAATTCTGTAAGTGCTTGCACATTTTCACCGTAGAGTCAGTGGCTTTTTGCTGCCAGCATGTTTGTGAACTGCAGCGCCACAGAACGTAAACGCTGACATGCTGCATGTCACACTATACCATAGCTACCAACTATGATTCACATAAAGTGCTTTATAATATTTCTGCATCACCAAATCAGGTTGAGTTCCAGGATTTTGTGACTCATTAGTTTATTAGCCATAAGTTCTCCGCACTACCTCTGTTTCCATTACAAACGGAAAACTTTTTCCTTATCTGTGCATGTTGATAAAACTCAGTTTTCCAATTGCTGTTGAATAAGAAAAGCAATTAAAATGTGAACAAGTGTGATCATGCAACAAATGATTAAAATCTTGGAGATGACTGATGTAAACACATTAGATTTGTTTCTATTTCAGCCTCAGAACTAGTATTGATCATCTATCAGCCAATCAGAGGAGGATACTTGGGATCGGCTTCGCATGTGGCGTTTTTGGGAAACTGTAGTTGGCAGCTGCACATCGTCCAAGCAGACCACAGCTTGGACACAAAGAAGTGTTTCTGTTGGACATTTTGATGTGGTTGAGAAACCAACTCTCTGGCACGTTTCCGTTTCACCTTACAAATTTATTTTCATAATTCCAATTTCTGCAATCTTATGGTCAACGGAAATGCAGCTACTGACTCATGATCATTTTCTAATGAGAAGCCAGAGGAAGCAATAGTTTGGTTTTGCGGCTGCCCCTCCCCCACATGTTGCTGCCCACAGCTTGTCAGCTGATGGACGAAAACCTCCAACAGTTTTGCTATGACTTGTAAAGGGAACAAATTCAGCAGTTATGATGTGAAAACTACAACAACTCATAACTTTTGTGAAAGTATTGCTGCTTTCAGACTAGAATTGATCAGACATGGATGTCAGCAGGTCATCTGCTCTGGCAGCATGTTCTCTGCCAGAGCAGATGACCTGACTAACTACTTGTTATTGGATAAAATAAGTCTGTCATAACTGAGGTCGTCGATAAAAGAACATAGTTTAACTGATGCCAAAAATAGCTGGTTTTGCTTCAGGATTTGTATCAAAATTATAATTACAACTATGTAGACATGGAAAAGAACTCCTAGATTTTTTTCAGATTTTAATTAAAATACCTCATGATATATGCATTAGTTTAAAATTTGCACTATTTTTAATCGAGGTTGCTGTGGGAATCCTTTCAGTGAACTCTGAATGTTCCTGCCTCTGTTTGGTTGAGGCTGAAGCTTCTGCGCCCTTTTCTCCACCGTCCAGCCTGTTCAGTTTGTCGGTTTGTCCTTGATTCCCTGCAGAAGGTTTGGTTTATGTCTTTGTGTGGTGTCCAGTGTCGCTCTGCTACAGACCCGCCGTGCATTTCTATGTTCGGGGAGTTTTTGTGAGGCATTCTGCGGAGGCCTGGTCTCAGATCAATGCAGGTTTGAACAGTAGCAGCTTTTGCACATTCCATTACCTTAAACGGACATCAGAGCGCTGAACAATCAGTGTCGGGCTGCAGGCTTGTTTAGTGAAATCGCTCCTCTCTCCTGACTCGTCTCAGTCACTTCGCTGCCTTTGTCTTTGTTTCCACTAATCTCTGCTGTTTTCTCAGGAGCGGCCGATGTCTTTGTGTCTCCTTGACTTGCATCTCGTTGTTATTCCGCTCCTTTCCTCTCACCTTTCTGCCTTGTCATTGGCCTCTCCTGCTTGATTTTTCATTCGTCACATCTGCTCCCCCGTCGTCTGCGTTCTCCTTCATCCTCCTGTCATCGTGTTTCCTCTCCTTCATGCTGTCATTCATGTCCTCTCACCCCCTCCACCGTCTCACTCCACTCCCAATCTATTCATATCAGCTTTCCTTATTGCTCTGGCTTGAATTTGCCCTCTTATTTCAACCCTTTGCCTTGCTAAGTCTTTCAGGTGCCAGTTTGGATTTCCTATAACTAAATTGTCCTCCTTGCAGTTATTGATGTAATTTTCAGGTGTGTATAAAAAGAAGAGACTTCTTTGTGAGCCTGAGAATTATTTCTCATCCATTTTGTTACCTTGTGTGACATTGGCAGTATCTTTTGGACAGCCAAGATATTCAAACTAAAAAATGTATGGATAAATATGTGTAATAGTGAATGCTTTTTGTATTCTGTTACATAAAATAGAAAAATGAGTTATTGAAAACTGCTTTTCTAAATGATTCGATGGTATAAAACTACAACTCTATTTTTCCAGTACAAGAATGTCAAACATAGCCACATTTCTCAGTGAAATCTTGTCCTTAAGATGAAAAATAAGTTAATTTTTCTCGCCGGGGAGATGACTCATCATCTGTGGTCGGTTTGTTTGAACCCTGTTTACATGCTTATTATATCAAGTTATATTATCATTGCAGCATTCACTGAGCTGACTGTGCCTTGCAGGTGTTCTGAATATCATGCAGCTGCGGGATTCATCCGGGTCTGGACCTGTCAGCTCAGGTTCTGGTTTGGCAAAGAAAACTGGAGCATTACTGAAATTATTAAAAAGTAGTAGTAAGAAAGTAATGAGAGTATCCCACGGTGTTTTCCTCACCACTAGAGTGAAACCTCTAGTGGTGACCGTCAAAACAAGTGACGGTTATTATGAACATTACAGTAACTTTTAAACAACACTTTGACATGTTAATAGAAATATAATAGAAAATGTCGCTCCAATGTGCAATTTTGCTAAATTTTGGACACATTTTGTGATGCGTAAACTCAATCCATAAATAAAAAGCTAATTTATGTCAGTAACTTAATTCACTAAATGGAACACATTATATAGATTTATTACACACATTTTCAGTCCATTATTTGTGGTAATTATGATCGAATTACTGCCTATGAAAACATTTAAGTTTAAAATATCAGACCAATAAAAACTTTTTAATGCAAAAACATGGGTATAATAAAATAAATGTTTATAGAATAGTTAGAAAGAAACACATATTCTAGATTATTTCACAAGATTTCATTGCCTTAGTTTACATTGCAGTGGTTAGCCATGGCCTTTAGTCTTTATTCAGGCATTTTTCATATACAATTCAACCACTTCAGGAAAAATGCATTAAGTTTCAGGAAAGTATCCAACCATGAGAAACACAAACTTCTCTTTCTAGGCCAGCTACCCAAGCAAAAAGCTAGAAACTGATGTTAAGTTTCAGCCTCCTCTGCACCTGCCAGGCGACGGTGATGTTCCAGTTTCTGTACGGCAGAAAGCAGAGGTGGAGACACACATTTCATCAGTGGCCTTGTGCTTCTTTAGCTCAGGGCTGAATGTGCTGTAAGCTTTGTGGAAACTCTTCAGAATAAATATCCTGGTTGCTGGTCTGCTGTTCCAGGTGCATTCACTGTTTGCAGGCTAAACATTGATGATGATTTAAAAATGTTCAGAGTTGCACAGTAATGTCAGAGGGACGCCATGAACATCCCGGTGCAGAGGATGGATATTTCCTCAGGTAATGCACCTAATATGAACACAATGGAATGATATGATAATTTACCAACATGCGGCTGCTGCTCTGTAATTTGCAAAATTTCCACTCTACCTGAGAGAAAACCTGTAAGACAGTGAGACAGTGAAGACACCTTTTATGATTTATTATATCTGCATGAATTCAGTCCGCACTTCATCATTCAGCATCTTAAGACGCTGACATTAAGGTTGAAGCTCTTCACTTTGAACTGTTTTCACACATCCTGCTAATTTTTATGGGTCTTTGTGAATAAAAAGAAAAAGCAGGTCTAGGAACGTAGAAATTGCTTTTCAACGGTATAATTCAAGTCTATCTTTATTTTATTTCTGAATAATAAAATATTCTCACCAGATTTACAGCCTCAGTGATCTATTCCCCCATCAATCAGCAATATAAAACCATTGACTTGGCTAAATCTTAAAATTTTCATAAAATAGAAGTCTCCTGAATAAATCTCTTTAAAACCTCTGACACATACATTTCAAAGCATAAGTCTATGTATATTTTATATATACACTCTCATGCATCTACATCCAAATGCATCTCCATGTTTTTGATGTTTCGGGTATAAATGCGGTAATCTGTCTCTGGGTTGTGCCCAGACAGCGGCGGCTGCGTTCAGCCTGCCATTGATCGGTGGCGGTGTTGGTATTCAGCTCCACGCCGCCACCCTCAGTACGGCTGCGGTGGCTTATTGGTTCTGTGTGTGTGTCTCGGTTGGACCAGCTGCACAGCATGGCGACAATGACCTGAAACCGGAGTAAAGAGAAACCAAAGCAGAATGTTTCTCAGAACAATTACTTCTAAAACCCAGACTGGTCATCTCTCCCTCTCTCCCGTCTGCCTCTGGTTTTCCATTTCCTCCTTTCTCACCTTGCTCTGCCACCACTCTTCCTTTATTCTTAATTTTTTTTCACTGCTGTCCTCCTGTTGCTTTGTGTTTAGCATCTGTCATCTTTGAGTTCCTGTTTGAGTCTATAAATGTATTTTCTGACCTACTTCTGTCCTGTTTTATTTTCTGTCATGCCTCTTGCCATTCAGCGCCTCTACCTTCGCCTCGCTTGTTGTTTTTAATTTCAAAGTCACAAAAATGTCTGCAAGACGCAGTCAAGGTTAAGAGTTACGCTTTTCAAAATGCTCAAAATGCAGAAAAAACCCACAGCATGCCTGGAGTATGCAGTCAGACCTTCAGTATAGCTGGAACATGATTTCCATCTCTGTCTCTGATTCTGTGTTTTGGGAACTTTAAGTCGACTCATTCCTGAGGAAATCCTTGAAATCTGAGGGGCTTCAATAAAACATGACCTTCAGTTTGTCTCCACTTCGGATGCATTAGACAAAATTTGATGCAGCGTCTGTATATGTACTTGATGCTACTTCAAATAAATAAAGTTGAAGCTGTTTAGTTGCTTTCACTTGAACTTGGACGTTCATCTTGCAGCATAAATTAGCACCAAATGAGCCAAATTAGTCTTATTTACATTTCAATATTTAACGTTTAAGAATTTGCTGAGGCCCGGAACAAATAGTCCTACTGGACTCAAACTCCTCTCAAGTTGAGGTCATTGTGTCATATGGAAAACAAAATGTTAAAAGTAATGATGCACAACTTCCCAGTGAACCCCTGTGACAGCGGCGGTAAAGGTTGGTTCAGTGAACCTCCGAGAGCAGAGATGAGGAACTTTCTGTGCCAATACTGTTATTGATGATTACTTGATGCTGATATCCACTATTAAATTATGTGGATAGAAGTGGTTGAAGAGACGGTCTCATGTATTCAAGAATTTCAGCTGTTCAGGGCCGTTGTGGTTCTTTACTGCTGACTAGTTGGTTTATATTTGATTTGATTCAGTGGGTGATCAGGTTACGGCCTGATGACATCACTTCAATCATGATGCAGTAATTAGACTTTTGTAATATTTAACTCAAGTATCTTTAAAGAAGCGCCAGCTCTATCTGTATTGAGTAGATCTCTCTCTCTCTTGATTATTTTGATGTAAAAATAAAAAACCTGCACAATAATTTTTGAACTGGTCTTCCTCTTCTCAGATTCGGTTTCGCTTCATCTTTCTGTCCGTTTCCTGTTTTTGCGTTCTGTGCCTCACGAGGTTAATCCCACACTATGCAGCCGATCTGTTTCTTCTTTTTCCATTTTGTATCCTCTTTTCTTTTCATGGTTTCATCGTGAACTTAGTCAATCTCCAGCTGACCTTCTGCCTGCACTGAAGGGCGGGTCGGGCCGTGTTTATTTTAGTGGCTGTCTGCAGCTGAGATCTTTCACCTCTTACCTCACACCTCTGTCTCCTCTCATTCCTCCTTCTCCTTCCACTTAAGCCGCTCTTTATCTCTGGCTTCTGGTTTCTGCCGGCAGGGTTTGTTATATTCTCTCGTCTTTCTCCGTTCTGGCCTTTCTCTCTTTAGCTTAACCTGCATGTGGTTTTTTTGCTTTCTCGCTTTCCTTTTGTCTTCAACTTTGCCCCCTTTCAAGGGCTGAAGTCCCACGCTCACACACAGGTATTGGTTCTAAAAACATGAGATTTTGTTCGGTCTGAAATGGTTTTGGAAATGTGTGACTCGTATAGAGCAGGCAGATTTATCTTAGCATCAGTCTACAACCTCACAGAAAAATAGATTTCAATCAAAACATTGTCTAAGAATGTAAATAAATAAATGTTATTATCAGGGAAATTCAGCTAATCAACATCAATTAGTGTTTATATATTCATGACTATATATCGAACAATATATTGGAATTTATAGACACAATATGCTTAAGTGCAAAATTTTAGAGTTTGGCCAAACATAACCGGAGTTAACATCTGCTAACTTTGGTACAAACTTCAAAAAACTTAGTGAGGTTTGTTGAGAGACAAATAAAACTGCAGCCAGAACCATTAGGGATCATGAACAGAATCCATCCTGACAGTCTAAGCTCTCCAAATGCTGCAAATGATTTTGGGGGAATTTTTCAAAAATAAAAGTCAGACTTGCATTTTTGCAGCAGTTTCCCGATGTCCTTCCCATTAAATACCAAATACATGTTAAAAAACACAACAGTTCCATTATGTTGATCGTATTTGCACGCTGAATGTTTAGTTTGTGCAGTCTTAAAAAGCTTTATGATTGCATCTGTGCAACATGTTTTCCTTCTGCCATAAATGAGTAACGGTTCATGACCACGAATTAAAACGGTTATAGCAAATTAAAGTGAAACAGATGAAATGTTTGGTTGTTGATCAGACAAAGCTCTGGAAGACCTTGGGAGGTTTGTTGTTTTTTTTGTGTGAGGACACGAGAAACCCAAAGTTTGAATCTCAAAATGAGCAATTCTTGGTTTGTACAATTTGTGCCTTCTACGATTTTCAAAAGGATAAAAAATGGCAACGAGCCTCTGAGATAATAAAAGCTTTGAGTAAAAAAATAATCCAACTGGTTTCAAATATTAACACAAAAATCTTAACATTTCAGAAAAAAGTGTTTTGTTTTTAATTTATTGATATTTGATTAATTTTATGTTTTTTTTGTGTGTGTTTTTGACAGATAATTAAGAACTGCACATTATATTGCAAATTCTGCATGTCATCATATTTCTGGCCTGTTTTTCTGCCCAGGTTGAGATTCATGTGATGGAGGAAAGTAAAGAGAACTGCTGGTTTATTCATAGTCCATATTTATCAGTTTACTATTATGTGTTGTTCCAGTATCATAGAAAACTCAATAATTTTGATGTTTTTTCTGGTATTTCATTAAAAATAGATTTAAATCTATAGGGCCCATTAATTTTTAAACTGAGTTTTTCTCACCAAAGAGATTAAAATGTTCTCTTGAAGTCAAATATTTGTGCCTTTTTAGATTTTTCAGAATATTAATGCAACATTTAAAAAGATTAATGAATGGACCGACATAACTTTCAGAAAAAAGTGTCAACTTTTTGATTTTCAGACATTATAATGGGAATCGCAACTTAAAAAAGGAACAGTTTGGCAGTTAAAAACAGAAAAATCACAGCATGGAAGAGCCTTCCTCACCTGTGTGTTCGGACACAAAGCCGACCAAAACTCCCCTTATCTTCATCATCCTCACCGTGCGGGACGGGATCTCTCATTTAGACCCAGAGAAAAACTTTCCCAGGAGACAACAGGAGAGAATCTGTGATGACGAAGCTCAACCAGCATATTTCCTTCTGCTGGTTGAGCTGAAAGTAATCCAGGGTTCTGCACTGATCCTACATTCAGTTCAAGGTCCTAACAGCTGCCGGCTACAGCAGCACGGGCTGTAATTTCTGTAAACATTTCTCCTTGGAACCAATAAAGGCAACTTTTATCAGCGGCTTTATTGTGTGTATTGGCCAGGCTTGTGAAAGTCGGCTTTGGATGAATGCTGATGTCGAGGAAAATAACAACCCGATCTAGATGGAGAGAAACTTTGGCTATTAGATGACAGCAAGTCATTTTTTGGAGGAAAGCTTGTCTTTCCTTGAGGCTGAGCAGTTGTGCTGTTGGTGCTACATTTTCCTAAATGTGCAGAGACGTTTGTTTGAGTTGTTATTTAAATAGCTCCGGTGTCTTTTTGTTATTGTATGTTAAAGTTGGAAAGAGCCTGAGGCGTTTTTTTTATTTTTTTTACCTTTTTGACATGCAAACTGCAGCCTGCTTCATTAGAGAGCATCGAGAGATGAGCGTTTCTTCTCTGCTCCCTCGCTCTTCATCTTCCTCTTCTGTCTCTTCCCATTTTTCAGCTTTGGCGTGATAAAGTTCCTCATCTCTCACACTCACTTCACCTGACGCCTCAGATTTTGTCTTCCTTTTCCTACCCTTTGCTTATAAACTTGTGCTTTCAGAGCTGCTTCTTCATCGTTTTCACTTCTTTGCTCTCAGTCAGAATTGAGCTCAGCGAAATGTTGATGCTGGTCTCAGAACGTGATGAGCTTGGCGGTTTGTTATAACATGAATATAACGCCTGATTAAAATGAACCCAGAGAATGGATTTACTGTTTGTTTCTATATTTCAGTTCGATTCTGCGTCCTGTTGGTCACTGATGCCTGTTTTTTCCAGTCTTTCCATGTAAATCTCATTGACTCTGTCATGAGGAGATTCTCCTGCTGCCATATCTCCCAGCGATCCACTGTAAATCCCAGCGTATAATCGATCACGTTGACAACCCCCCATTAACCTCCGATTCATGCGGCCCCTCCTGACTGTGGCATCCAGCTGACAGGAACTCACCTGTGGGCGTTTTTGCTCTTTTCGGTGGGATTCTTCCCGCTCTGCGCTCTTCCCTCTGTTTCCTCTCCCCTGAGGCGTTGCCCTAATCCATGATGTTTCCGTTCTTGTCTTTACATAACGTGACAGGAAATGTGCCTGGGACTGTTTCACTTCTGCATGTTTAAAACACATAAAACATTTTATTGCATACAGCAGTTTTGAACTTTTTTTGTGCATGATGTACTAAGTATTCATTATGCAGATTTTTTTCTATTCATCTAAATCCAGATATGATAAAATGCAGTTTGTGAAACTGAAATACTTTGACACAATTCTACTTGACCTGCTTTTGGCTAACGATTCCAACCCATCCAATCCAGGAGAGCCATTTATTTTCCTCTGTGCTGATTGGCTGAAATGATGAAAGTGTTGAGGTGTGTCCTGAAGTTTCAGCAGCAGACCCATTTGTCTGGAAGAATACATGTTGGGGTTTCTGTGCCTGATGTTTCACATTTAAACTGATCGATTTATCGTTCAGGTTGTGTCTGCAGCCGCCTGTCTGATGGTTTTTGCTGCTGCCGTATGGAGAGTCCGACTCGATCACTGGATCGATTATTCTTGCACTGTGTAGCTGGTTAAATAATCATTACAACTAATGGGTACTACTAATAAACAACTGTACTCTTAATTAATGCCACTGCATAATTCTAGTAACTCCAATAAATCCTACAGTCACACCACCCATTACATGAGAATGAACCGTGTTTGAATATTTAATGAGCGTTTTGGTGAGGTCAGACTGAAGGGGAAGCTTCCTTTCATAAAACGTGCAAACCTTGCAGATTTGATGTGCACGTGTCGGGGAGGTCATTGCTCGGCCTACTTGCATTACAAAGAGTGGAAATGCAACATGATCATTTCTATTCCTGTAAGTCTGTGAAAGGAAAGGTGTGTTTCAGATAAGATGTCCACCAGTCTAATCTTTTTTTGTTGTGGAAAAAAAAACAATATTTTTTCCTCATTATTGCATGTTGGTGGAATAAACCACCTGGATCAAGCCGAACTGCTTTTTAAACTTTTTATTCTGAATTTTGATGATTATTTATTCATCTTTCTTGTTCTATTTGGAGTTTTAATGTCTACCTCTGGGTGTTATGGAGCTTTCTGGGGATTTTTCTCTGACACTAAATGGTAAGAAAGTTTCACCCTAAATGGTGACATTTGGAGTGATTCACTTTGCAGAGATCAGATGTTATCAGATGTTATCAGAGTTATTCCATTTTTTGCAGCAGTGAGCAAGTAGAATCTCCTGCTCTGCCAAAACCTTTCAACCCATCCTGGCTGCGTGATGCTGATCCACTGAAGCCTCACAGCTGAAAACGTTCCTGGGTTTGAATCCCTGACTGGACTCTTTCTCAGTTTGCTTGTTCTCCTTGTGCATGTGTGGCTTCTCTCTGGGTACTCTGGCTTCCTCCCAAAGTCTAAAAACATGACTGATGGAACAAACTGCAGTTATTTAAGTTTTTCCACTTGCCATATGCTCAGGCGTATAAAAAAGGCATGTAATCTTGTTGAAAATACGTAAATTATTAGTTTATTGCTGAAAGTTGTGAAAGTCTTGATCATTTTGCAATCAAATTTTCTTCTTTTAATCCTCATGCAGTCCCAGCTCCTTGATAACAGCGTGCATCTGGACACGCCTCCACTCTGGTCTCCATGTTCATTAGTTTTGTCCCTCAGTGCTCATGTTTGTGTTTGCTGCAGCGAGCGCCGTTGAGGAAAAACAGCACATTAAGAAACGCATCTCTGCTGACCCGATCTCTTTGTAGCTGGCCTCTTGATCGATATGCTGGTGTGTGTGTTTGCGTGTGTGTGAGGGTTGCAGTGTGTGTGGATAACAAGGTTACAAGCAGCTACGTTTGTCTCACCTCGCCCCGCTGTTGTCATGCAAATCACAAACACGTTGCACAGATGAGCAGAATTTCTCATTTGTTTTAATGAGGCCTGTCTGTTTAGAAGTCGTTTGTTTCACTTTGGTTGTTTTTTTAGTTTTCAATTAGGAGACAACACCTCAGGACTCTCCCGGATGAAACTACACACACACTGTTGCTTTCGTTATTGATAAAGTGTCTCGGTGTGAAGTAAAGGGGCGCAGATTACTGTTTGCTCTCCTCTATCAGTGTGTGAATCTGGGCGCTGTGTGTGCTGCAGACCGTCGGCCCGACCGCTATCAATCAGGGCCAACGTAGCGTGTACTAATTACTGCGTTGTATGATGATTTACGAGCAAAGAGGCGGCAGCTCAGGAACAAACTCCTGCTGCTGTCAAACACAGCGACTCAAATCGGCTCCTCACAACAAAATGACAAAAGTTACAGCTGGATAAACCATAAGATTGACTCAAACTTTGACTTCTGACTAAAAAGTGGAGATTTCCAACAACAGATCAGACAAAAACAACTTTTTATCCACTTTTTATTCATCAGTCACTATTTTCACAAGCATCTAATTAATACGGTGAGTTAAAATGTTCTGAGAATAAAGCCACACCTTGGCAGTTTGCTGTTAATGAATTCATTTTCACCTTTATGCTCTGTTGTTTTTCATTAATCTTGTTAATGCAGCAATTAAAACCCTCCAGAGTTAAACATGTCTGCAAACAAAGAGCTTTTTCTCATTGTTCTGTTGGTCATTCCTGCTGTCGCTTCTCCTGGGTATAGGTCAAAAGTTTTTATACACTCATAACAGACATTGATGATTAGTCAACACCTACTGGGATCATATCTGCAGGTTCAAATATATACATACAGGCACCACTGCTAGATTTTTGCAGTGATGAACAAGCTTCTGTTGCAGAAGTTTGTTTGAAAGAATCAGTGCAATATTTTAAAACCCAAGAACAGCAGCCCAGCTGTCAAGCACGGAAGTGGTAGAATCATGCTGAGCATTTTTGAAGCCAATGTTATTTTGATGTGCCATTTTTTTAGTAAATGATACTGTAAGTTGATACTGATTTTACTTTATTTTAAAGATGCTTTTCTCATTTCTTTGAGCTGAAATAAGTTTGTCAGTCAAACTCTCTCGGTGTGCGAGTCATGTTGGAGTCAACTGTGTGGATTTCAGCCTTTATGTATAAATCTTTGGAAATTATAGAAAAAACAATAAACACAAACCTTTGCGGTCAAGTCTGTTTCATGTCAGGTTTGGTATTAAGTGACCCACTGAAAGACTAAAGGAAAGACTGATGATCAATCTTGAATTGAACTTCAGCTTTAAATGAAATATTCAGTGAAATTGGATCATTTCTATCAGACCCTCAACATTATTCTCCATCTGCAGTGAATTATGACCAAAAACAAAGACAGAGAGCAGAACCACTGATCCAAAACTTGCTCTAGAAAATGGGAACTTTTCTGCCCACTCAAACCTAATCCATCCATTTGTGTGTTTTTTTTTTTCTGACGCCGCAGAAGCTGAATGCAGCGATGATAATCTATTGTGCACAGTCGTACGTTATTGCTGTACATGCTGATTCTGTTTCATGTCAGTTATTCAGTGTCAGCACCACTGAAATGTATCAAAGTTATTAAGTCTTCCATCAGCTCCATGTCCGGGTGCGTTCCAGGAATCCAGGCCTGCATATGGAGATGAGAGAAACTCTTGTTCTATATTTAAATGCTGCGCCTCTGAATTCTTCAAACGTGGATGTAAAACAAAGATGAGTTTGGTTTGTTTTTACTGTCAGGCTTTAATCATAGATTATCTGCAGACAGAAAAGACGGATTAAAGCTGCACGCTGTATTTTTCAGCCTTTAGTCGTATTGAGAGGTCTCTGCACCTTATGGAAGAGACGCTCCACTCCTGTCTTTTATGTGACAGCAGGGATAGAAAATCAAACCGCTCTGGATTTCTGGTTTCTATCGCTCTGCTTCTGACATGATGGATCCCTCTTGTTTTATCTGCTTCGAGAATCACAACTAAATTGACAGTAAATATGTTTAAAAGGGAAGAAATAATGATTTCTTTGTGTTTTTAAAGGCGATTCTTCCTGCAGCTCTTTAACCGCACCTATAGACACAAACCAACAGCTCTGTGCAGTTAGCATTGATCCTGCGGTGCTCAATATAAGCAAGTCATTCCCAGGACACTGAATATTACTCCAGTTATTGAGTTGGATTTTATAGCTAAATATTTTTTAGCATCTTTTGGACACCATATGCTCTGGAGGAATGTTTTCTACCTGGTGATTTTATCTCAGGTCTTTGTCTAGATGTGTTTCTTTGCATTTTCCGTTTTATGAGAGTTTAGGCAATCAATGCCTGAATCAGCTCACATCTGTTTTACATTAAGTGTTTGTCTCTCTTTCTCATCAACTGTGTTTTTGTTACAAATGTGCTCAAAACTTTATCAATATTCTGCTAATGTATGAAAAACACAATTTCTCATTTGCTGTATTTCCAATAGATGAGAAATTCAATTAACATCCTGCAGTGTTAATTGTAGGATGATGCAAGTTCATTATTGCATTAATGAACTTGCATTAACAAGTTTATTGATGCAATAAGTCCTTAAAAACCGTAATGTGCCAAGTACTTCCTGTCCTCTTTGTGGTTTCTGCCAGAAGAAACATCCGGCTGTTGATCATGTGATTTGTGGGATGTGAAAAAAGTGTTTCTGTTGCAGATTCGCAAAATAAACCAATTTAGATTTGGCAAAACTTTTACCAAAAAGCAAGTGTTCTTTTGAAATTGGCATATTTCCATGAAGCAAATTTATTTTGAAAAAAGTCCAATTGTGCAATTATACAGTTACAGGTTGTAATAAGAGGTTTTCTGAGAACTTGAACCTCATTTGGATCTAAATATTGTCATTTTAACAGTGGAAAAATATATTCTTAAGATCAAAATGCACATAAATTACATCACAATTGTCAGTTTTAATGTTACAGCATGTGAACATCTGGAAGTTGAGCTTCTAAGTAAAGTCATGTCTGTGGTTTAACAGTGCTGTGGAACTGATTTTATGTTCCTGTAAGCAGGAACATAAATTCCAGTTACATTTTTGAGCTGCTGTTTTCAGTGGAGGAGGAATCCTCATAAATCTGTCCATTCAAGCCGAGTTCAGACAGATAATCTTTGGGAGACTCATTCCTCCAGCCCTGATGGCTCATCAACAAAACAAAGAAGAATGTGAGAAACAGAACCTCGTTATTTTAGATTAAGCCTTAAAACTCACAAATCGTTTGGCAAAAATGGGGGTTTTGCTTTTGGATTTTCCAGGGTTTCCAGGGAGTGGAAGAAAGAAAATGTTTTCCAGCTTTTTTGATGTTTTGTTGACTTAAAAATTTACCAAAATTCCTAAAAATAAAATGTCTAATTTACAGTTTCCTTTGATGGGATTTGTTTGAAGCACATCTATGCTTGCTGATTAGCTCTGGAGAGTAAAAATATGTGTTTCCCAGCTACCCTGCCTCTGGGCACAGTTTCTATTTTTTATTTTCACTCTGTGATGTAACCTCATGTTACCCTCCCGCTCCAAAACATGCCCACAAACGGCTCCAGTTCTCCAGATCTCCTATTAAAGGACCCATCCTCCCCGTTCTGTGGAGAAAGGAGAGCTGGAAGAAGAAACGGCTTCATTGATGAGGATGGAGGTTCTTAAGATGCTCCTCTGAATCAGAGGCATGCTGGGAAAGTTTTCAACCCAAATAAGCTATAAAAAGCTTGCAGTTTAAGCTTATTAGTGGTGAACGTTTAGTCAGTTGAATCACACTGGTTTGTTTGCAGTTTTCTGTTCAATTACTTGATGATTTATTAGAAATGACATGCAAAACACTTTACAGCTAGTTTTAATAATCAGTCTTGAGATAGAATCCTACTGATGATTATTTGCTCTGTGTCAGTAAGTCTAAGATGCATAACTGAAATAATTTCTGCTAAGATTTGAGTTGATCTGTTTCAGCAGATAGATGAAAAGCATCTGGGTTTTATCTGGGCTCCAGAACCAGAGTGTGGTTTGTTGTGCTGAACATTTTGAGGATGCCGGCTTCATTCGGAGCAGCCAAGTCTGGCTTCTTTGTGTTTGTGTTGGCTTGGATCTTCTTGATCCATCTCCTGGATCTCTTTCCTGGACATCTGGGCCTCCAGCTTACAGTTCATGGTTCAGAGCCTTTGTGGAGACATGAATGTTTGTCCAAGCTGGCAGGTCCAGAACCACATTTTGCACATGCAAAAATAGGATCCAGGAATATATGAAGAAAGAATCTCTCTCCTCACCTGAGGAGAGGAAAGAAGGCAGAATAAACTGATGAAAACAACATGACTTAGATCATTAATTTACTTGTTTTTCTATGGTGTCGTATTGCACTTTAGATTAAAAGACTTGATAAATTATGGTTTGACTAAAACATTGTAATCTGCTAAAACAAGCTGAAGCAGAAGGCTGAAGATGATGCCCAGAGGAGTCATGAAAGCCTGAAACACTGAAAAGAGCCAAAAGATCAGATCACATCACAGACAGAAGGAAACGTAACTGTCTTGGTTGCTGCAGCCTCCTAAGAGTTCTACGTTTTTCGGATGTAACCCAGATTTTATAAATTTCAGCTACAGTGAACTATATCCTATTATGTGTTTTAAAGTGGAATCTGCATTTCCTGCTTTGAAGTCAGAAGGTATTAATTTGTTTGTGTAATCATTTCGAGGCAAAAATAAAAACTGGATTTATAGCACAGCTCCATTAAAAATCCCTCGGTTTAATGATGCTCATGTGTTTTCCAGCTGTAATTAAAGCGGCAGCGCTTGTCGCAGTCGTCGGACTGATTTCTCATCCGGAGCCGCTTTTCACTGTCGAGCTTTGTCATCACCAGATCTCTCGAGACGGTGCAAATGTCAGGACTGACAAATGATCTTGAAAGGCACATTTACATGTTCATAAAGTTCAAGCTGAAGATGCCGTTTGACATTCAAATCACCTGGAAGTGGTCACATTTCTGCTCCTTTGACCAGCGAGGTCTCCAGGACCGACGGCCTTCCCAGGATTTCTCAACTGTTGATTCACATTTCATTTCATGCATGGCTTTAAGGTGCCCCACATGTGAATGACATAATGCATAATACGCAGTAGACATCATTGGTATGAAACGAGGTGCTGAATTGCGCCTCAGTTTCTTGTTACTTTCGCTGTTGCAACATACTCACACAAGCAAAAACACCACAATGAACCTAATTACCGGCTGCTTGGAAATGTCACACAAAAGCCGGTTTGACCGTTTGAAAGCAGGAGTGAAATTTTAAAGAGCTGCCACCCCGAAGAGCGAATTGCAAACATCTCTGAAGATGCCGGGGTAATTAAGCGTCGGAGCTTTTAAATGCACAAATTATCATCTGAAAAAAATGTTCATCTTTTTTTTCCCCTTTCATTCAGAACAGCTTGATTGAAAAGTTTTTTTTGTTGTTGTTTTTTGTTCTGCCGTAAATTAAAAAGCCATTTAGCATATTCAACCAAGCGCGCTGACAGGCTACTGTATGATAGGGTCATTATGTGCCATTATCTTCAGAGTTTGAGTAAATTCCCTGGAAAGCAAATTAGTATCAAAAATTGTCTGTTGTGTTAAAATGGACTTAATTGAATAAAAAAACCCAAAGGAAAACAGGCAGAGGATGAATGAGTGGATGAAGTTTGACTGTCAGGTTCTGATGGACTTTGAGTTTCAGGCCTTTGGTTCTGTTGTTCCATTTTGTTCCTGTTATGGATTAGAAATTGTTTTTACCTCTGAGTTTCAGTTTCCTGCACTTCTCCAGCTGTTTCCCATCCACTCATTTACTCACCTGTAGCATCCAGCAATCAAAGCTCCCAGTATGGAGCTGGACTGGTTTCTTTGGCTCATCGTGTTGATTAAATTATTATTTTAAACAATTTGTCAGAAAATCATGACACGGTTACATTTCTCTGAGACAAAAACTTCACAAAGTTAAAGGTGAGAGTTGATTAGCGAATCAGTTAAAGAAAAGTTAACAAGATGTTCAGTTGGCAGCATTATCTCAGACCACGCCCCATCCAAGAAGGTACCACAGCACCAACACCGAGTACATAGCTGCAGCATTAGCAGGGTTGGAGCGTTTGTTCATGGAAGACATGGACAGAATCAGAACCACTGACTCAGGAAGACAGAAACAGAGACAGAATACAAATTCATAGTTTCAAAATGACGCTCTGGTTAAACAGTTACACAACTTCTGTTCCCTTCAAAGTTCTGCAAAGTCATTAACATTTTCTTTCATACAGTCACGCTTCTTCACAGATGCGTCATCCAAAGTTTTAGTCTTGATACTTAATTAGTGTAAACTGTGTGAAAATTGTCATTTGCATCAGGATCAGTTACAAGCTGGCTGGCACCTTGCAGTCTGCACAGCTAAGCAGATGTCAGGAGTGCAAAGTACTTCTCTTTACATTAAACAGCATCATGTTTGGAGGCTGACCAGAGCATCCACCTCTCAGCTCATTGCTTCTGACTTGCATGTTTAAAAGGCTCTGGCAGCTCGACAAAAACATGCCCTGAGCAATTACCGTCACATGACCTTCACAGAAAACACTCGGCTGCTTCCACCGGCTGGAAGGAGGGTGTGTGTTGGAAGTGGGCAGCTAAGAGAGGAAGGCCAGGCTGAGAACCTAAACCTTTTATTAAGTAATAACAGATAAGTAGGTAATAATGGCTGGTTCTGGTTTATTAAGGCATCAATTTTCTCTTCCTTTGAGAAAACCTGCAGCCTGTTAGCAGAGACAAGATGATGCTGCAGCTCCAAAGTGCAAAGCAGGTCAGGAAATAATGGACAGGCAGTGCAGCAGGTCTGCCTCGGCTATCAAACCCTGTCAGAGTGATCTGTCAGGTGGGATCGCGTGGCATTTCTCCTCAGAGCACCGGCAGTCACAGGTGTGTTTGTTTTCTGCCACATCGGTGCCCTCTGGGGTGGAGATATAACTGTCTCTGAGTCTGAGCTTTGGTTGAGATGGTGTGGAGTCGAGTGACTGCTGCCGACTAATGAAGACAAAATATTCACACACCTATCCTCTGAGCATCTCATTAGCATATCTTAGCAGGCGAAGGACGACAGAGGAGGAACGCCGGAGAATTGATGGCTGATGAACAAGTCCCTGAATTTATCTGTTAAAACTCAATGAAAAATTCAGTTTGTCTTTATTGTAATTCACATCTATTTTATCTAACGGACACTTGTAGATGTACTTTAATAACCCTAACTGGGTCTAATTTCCAGATGCCTGATGGTTCCACATTTAGCTGTGCAGATATAAACATGTCCAGTGGTACCATTTGTGAATATTTCCCCACAGGAGCCAAAGACAAATACTATTTATCATTCACAGTGAAAGGAATATTCAACTGAACCTTCAAGATTCCTGATGGCATGACAGAAGCCATTGCTATAAGGAATGCTGCCTGAACAATAAAAAGTGTCATGTTAAAGGAATTCATTCAGAAATTTTGCAAAAATAACATCAAGAATTTCTTCAAATATTAAGTCGACTTCTTCTGAAGCAAAATCCAAAAAAATAAAGACTTTTTAACATCGTTTCCTTCAGTCCACACATACCAACAAAATCGCATCAAACCGCTGTGATGCAGGTGTCAATAGGCCATTTTCTCAGGAAAGTACATAAAACGTTGTGTGGCTGCAGCCTCGCAGCGTCCAAGCAGTTATTGTTTTCTCCTGTTGGCAGCAACGCAGCAACATCTAATAACGGGAAAATGAGGATTCCTCATCACAACAATCTGCAGCGCCACATCAGTTCATTGTTCTGTTTTGTGCTGGTGCCCTCCGCCACCGAGCTTTCTTTATTAACCACAGAGCAAGAAATAAAACTCATAAGGAGAAGACAGGAGGTAACGGTCAGGACAGGAACGTGCAGCGGTTACCTCAGGGGGGAGAGGAAGGGAATCCACATGATCACAGAGAGCTGTACAGGTGCAGGACTGGAGTTTAAGCACTCGGTGTTCTTCTCCTCTTCTTGTTGCGTGGACGAAGACTTTACTTTTGCATCTTTTGAAAATAGCCTGCAGATTTCCATCCCACTCATTTTTATATGCGCACAAAATAATTTCTAAGAGTTTTCCCCTCAGGTGTAACAATGAAGGACAAACGAGTGAGTGGCAAACTCTCTCTCAGCAGAGGAACCGGTGGGACGTCGAGATTTCTCTGAAAACCTTCAAGCACAACCAACAAAAGCTGCTTTTAAAGCACTGAGCTTAAGAGTTCTGCATTATACTTAACTTCAGCACTAACCTGCACATTTTAGCTGACTAAAGAGGACAGAAGAGATGATTCATCAGGAATCTGATGAGGTAATTACTTTTCAAATTTATATAGTAGACACTGAAAAACAGAAAGTATTTGGTTTCTGTCTTTCTATAGATGCTAAAATTACAGTGAAATATTTCTGGTGCAGCTTCCTCTTTAATGTCTAATGCAAACTGGATGGTTTTATAGGGAATATATGCGTCACAGAATTTCATGGAAACTTTATTATTATACCAATATAATATTAATGTTTGTTAATGCCATTTCATCTGCTTTTTTTAATTCTTTGTCACATTGTTCCAATATAAGTAATGTGATAATAAGCTTTGGGAGGATCTTGGTGTTTAATTTATACTTGTTTTAATTATTTTCCTTCATTCCTCTGTGTTCACATAGAGGGAATGTTGACATGTGAGTGTTGACATGTGAGAACATTTCTGTTAGTGTCTTGTTTTTTTCTTGTGTTCTGTTCTTTGTGCAATCAGATTTGATTCTCTTGAATCAGTGTTGTGTGTTTTCCCAAAGGTTCATACTTTTTGTTTTAGTTCAGCTCCTTAGTGTTTATTATTCTCCTTCCTTCCTCAGTCTGAGATTTTCTTTCTCTCACAGCGTTTTCTAATCACCTCACCTGCATCCAGAGTCATTCGCTGCTCTGGGTGCCGTGCATTTAACCTTATAAAAACCTTGCAGTTTGTCTGGTCAAGCTGTAAAACCTTTTTTTAAACCTTTTTTCAGATCATTTTTATTGTGCTTTGTGTTTCTGTCAGCATTGAGTGAAATATGAATAAACTTCTGCAGCTTTCTTAGCTGCATCCATTGAACTATTTTATTCTTCCAGTCTTAATCACTATCTTGAGTTTTATGCTGTTTGTGTGTTGGGATATTAAATTGACCCTTACTGACCTGAGTAAAATGTTAATAAGTTTCCATTAATCCATGGATTGTTTGTTTTTCCATCCAGTTGTTGGTCTTTTTGCTTCCATCTTTGAACAACATTCGATTTGTCTGGGTGGTAATTATAAGCAGTCTTTTTTTAAATGTAAATATTTTTTCATATTTCGGCTATTTTGCTGAACCTTGACTCATGATGCTCAATGTTTCCATGTCTGCATTAATCCTTAATAACATCATCTTTGAGGAACAAAACCATCACTAATCCCAGATGAGATGTGATGCGTCATTATTGTGACTTTGACTTGCAACTGTAATAAAAGCACAGCTGCGCTTTTTTAGCTGCAGCATGAATGAATATCAGTTTTCTGCTGCAGGTTTACAGCCTGGACTGTTATTTCTGAGGCTGCCTCGTTCAGTTCACCTTTGATTTTTAATTTTTTTATTTTTACCTCTCAGTGTTTCCTAAATTTCTCTCAACAGTTTAATGGTGACTGATACCTTAAAATACTTCTTCAAAGGTTAAAGCCTTTTCTGTGCCGTTATCAGTGGAGTAAAGGTCAGCCGTAACTTGACATTCAAACCTTTAAAGCAAGGTTTGATCCCTGTATTACCTTTTATTTGAATCTCCTTAAAAGCCCATTCAGCCCGTTTTGTGACCACCAGCTTTTATAGAACGCCTTTCATATGTGTTCATATGGACTGCAGTGACATTTATAGCCACACATGCAGCTGGCCTGCTGCAGCAGCTATAAGAAAAGACATGTTTGAATTCAATGTTCCCACGTTATATGCACTACTTCGGACAGAAACTGATTGTGTTTGAGACTCGGTGCCCTCCTTTTCAGAAGCCATTATGTTACCTGGCTGCAAACATGGCGCCTGAGGCTGCTCCACAATGGTCCTCACAGTTTCTAAAAAATGATAAATGAAGCCATCGACCACTGAGGAGTATGTGTGGTGGTGCACTTCATCAGCAGAGCAAAACTGTGTCAGGCGGTCCAGTCTGTATATTGCTCTAAGAAAATGACAGTCCAGCAGTGAACTCTTCATATCTGGCTCTACTGCCATTCATTTCATCTTTACAGCTGCAAGAAAACACAGAGTTCATCAGTGAAGTGGGCCCTTACGGTCTGAGCGGTTGGGTGTGGGCGACCTTTGGTGCGGCGCTCTGGTTGTAACTTACTAACTTTGGTTCCCTCTTGCTGTGGAGGATTTATGCGAGGATGGATTCCGGGGGCTGTTTTTGGCGTCACACTGAAAGATTTAAAACGGCGTGAAACAAACGGGGGTCGAAGCGAGTCAAAACGGGGTCAGGCGTGTGTGAGCGGTGGATTAAAGTGGCGTGTGGGTGCTGATAAGCTGATCTCTGGGCAGAGCTTGTAAGAAAGTGTTTTCATACATGGGAAACCCACTTATGACATCTTTCAGAAATGTATATTTAGACGATTCTCTTCTGTCTCACCAACTTTCTTCATATCCCATTTCTTTAGGGTTTTGAACCAGGAATCTTTGAAGACCTTGTGGCTGACACACTTTACCTGATAATGTGAAAAAGAAGAGAGAAATTCTGGAACAACAAGTCTAAATAATTACAAACACCTGCTTTATGTCCAGTTTTTTTTTTCACCAATTAGTATCTCAGTTTTACAGTTTAATTTCATGAGTGTAAAAGAAATGTGTGAACATGTAGAACAATAAAACTATAACTGCTTTAGCCTTCCTGTTATCTGCTGAAAGTCTGGCTCTTGTCTTGCTGGCTTGGTTGCAGGCATGTTGCAACATGTTGCTGAAAATAGTTTCCTTAAAAATGGCTGAATTTTTCTTTCTCTGAATTCATTTTAAGCATTTTGCTGTTGATTAAAATATTAGTTTTGCTCAGTCAGAAACAGATTCCAGGCCAAAAAGTTTTGACTTTTTGACCTGATAGATCTGGCGCATTCTGGCTGGAAAAAGATTTTGTTTTTGAGTTGTGATTATAGTTTAGGTTGAACAAGCTGAGAATCATCTGATTCCAGCCAGCAGCCGATTGCTCTGTGCATCCCTAAAATAAATGCCATTGTGTAATTTGACTTCAGTCTGGAGTGGGGTGGAAAAGAGCTTAAGATGCAGGGAGAAAACCGATGACATCCACCAAAGATTGTGACCTGAATTTCAATTAATCAAGAACGTCACCGCCGGGTCAGAAAGTAAACGGCTCATCCAGAATCTTTATAGCCTGCAAAAACCCAAATGAACACCAGGGCTGAATGTGGGAGTAGGGAAGGATGGAGGAGGTGGGGTGAGAGGATGGAGCAGAGGGCTGCAGAATGCAAACAGCATGCAGAGATAAATAGATACATATCTGTGAGTGTGTGCAGGATTGCTTTTTGTGAGTGCAGCTTGTTCGTCCCCGCTTGGCCTGGTTTTATCATGCAGCCGCACATTGCTGCTGCACATCCAGCCTATTGGTGGATGTTTTAAAGATGACAGAGGGGAGTGATACCATGGCTGGCTGAGGATGGAGACCCTCCCTCTCTCCCCTCCCCTGTCTCCTCTCCCTGAAGCCCTCCATTTACCAACAGCCATGTAGAGACCTCCAATCTCCAGGCCTCCACTTTTATTTTCCTCCTCCTGTGTCCTCTGTACTTTTTGCCTTTGTCTCTGTGTTCCTGCGCGGCTTGCTGTGCATTCTGACCGGCTGTTTGTCATGGCTGGATGTGAGCTTGGCACCAACACAAGCCAGCATTGTTTTTCTTTTTTTGGCGCTGCTGAGGGGAAAAGGAGAGCAGGGGAAGCGATTGAGCGGGAGAAGGAAAACAGGAGCTTGGAGGAGACTTCAGGATATTGTGGCACACACAATGAGGCTCCAACAATGGACCCACAAGAACCGCTTAGACGACACGGCAGAACCTCCACTGGCAGATTTGTCACTTCATTAAGCATGTGGCCTTTGCTGATTAATAGTTTGACGGTCAATGATAGTGGGTGGTTAATGTGGCCATCAAGAACTTGTTGGAATCCTTTTTATAAAATAGATTTAACTTAATTAGTATTTGCTGGTAAGAAGTAAAAGAAACTAAAATTGGACCAAAATAGTTTCAAACATTGACTTGAACAAATCAGGAGGTCTGATTGATTTGTCAGGTAGGAGTGGGCAACATTTGTGATGCCATTGTGTTAACAATAATAATTATTACTATTTATTCAATCCAGATATGGCTGTGACGACACTGAACAAAGAGAACGAATGTAACCAAATTAAGTTGTCAAACTTTAGGATTAACATGACAACTTAGTAAACTTCATGTATTCACTTGGATAAACTTCATTCGCTTACTTGCAACAAATGAACTCATTTTTTAAGATGTTATATTTCCACAAACACAAAAGCTTGCAGTGCTTCTTTAGGACATCAAAACACAAAGAAGTCAGATTTGTTTTGTTTCACATATATTACCTGCATTTAATCATGTTTTCAAATGTGATATTTATTGAAAACCTGAAGAGAAGATAGTAAAACTAACAATCCCAACAAGACGTACAGCTTTGGGGGCTTTTAAATATGATTAATTGGAATTAATCGAGACAGGGATAAATCCAAATTCTTATCGTAATAAGAAATTTCTCACAATAAATGATAACCAATAAGATGAATGCTCCCTCTGAGCGTCAGGTCTAATAAAAGAGGGTATTTATCCTCAGCACACCGGCAGACATCTTGGACAGAACCGGGACAGCGCCGCACTGTAAACCAACCAAATCCAACCTGGACCGGGCCGCGGCAGCGGGCCGCCTGGACTCAGACGTCCAACATGAGTCAAATCGAAGGTTTAATACGTGAAGAGATGTTTCACAGTTGGATGGCTTCCAGTTGCTCCTGACTTTCAGCGACTGAGTCACAACTTGGCCAACAGCAGATGCAGATGGAGAGGGATTTGCTGAACTGGCTGTGATTCATGCCGTTTTGGAGCATATGTCTTCTGCCCACTGGGCTGAGTAAAACGGCGGTAATCGTGAATCCATATGCATGCTGAACCGGGTCTCCTTCTAGAGGAAATGTCTGCCGCTGGTGCCAGGAACAACGCAGGCTGGGAAAGTCCTCTGCAGTATTCAGACGGTGGAGCAAAGTAAACACTGGTGTGTCTGTTCGTCATCAGGTTGTACTGTACTCTGTTCTCTAAGTCTCTGCTATGAGGGATTACATGCTGCTATACCTGAATGGTCAGTTACAAGTTTGTCTAGATCTTGTTGAGACTTTAGTCCTTTAATCCTGGAGATGTTCTTCAGGTGATAGAAGGCCGGCTTTGTAACTGTCTTTATGTGGCTCTGAAGGTTCAGATCTGAGTTCATCACATCTCCCAGGTTTCAGGTCTGATCACCAGTTTCTAGCTGTAACTGAAGCTGTGTGCTAACACCAGGTTCAGTTAATTCAATTTATTTATTTAGCACTCACAGCAGATATCATCCTGAGCCAATTTATATATACAGGTATATAAAAAAAATCATTTCAATTTAATCAAAGATACCTCCAATTGATCCTGGCTATCACACAGTGCAGCCAGTTATTCTTAGTAGTTTGTATCTAGGGAAAACAGCAGATTGTATCACTATTGTAAGATAAAGTGACATGTCATCCAGAGGACACGCCCTACTGGAAGAAAATCCCAGGACAGAACCCAAACTTTGCAGATGGAACATGATGCATGTTCTGATGTGGGATTTCCTGAGAACCTCCCAGGAGGCGACGCGTCTCATTAATAAAAGGTTTCCCTCATGCAGCTTCTCCCTCTGTAACCTCACCTTGGATAAGCAGCAGAAGATTAATGAACGGGACTAGAACTCATCCACACTGGATGGACTAAACCGAAGGAACATTGTTGTTTCAAATCTTGATTTCTAAGACTTGATCTTGTTTAACTGTACTGCTGCCAGTGCAGCAGTACAGTTTTCCACTTCTGAAGAACCAGGACTTTAGATGCCTTTTTGTCTTTGAATTCTCGGGAGTAGTTTTAAAAATCAGACATTTCTCCATTAAACCCCCTGATTTACAGGCATGGGGGGAATTTTGATTTCCCATGTTTGTAAGTTTACAGTTCATCTGTACATCTTTCCTTCTTCCTTTTAAATTTGCCTTTTGAATCAAAATGAACTTTTTTTATTGGGATAAAACCTTCAAAATTTGCCTCTTGGTTGAAGAAGTTTTGTCTTTTCCAGACAGACATTTTCTACTAGTTCAGCTCAGTTTTGTGCTTCTGGTGGTTTGACATTAACAAAGACACATTTGTTCTGAAATCAGTGAGCTTATTATCTCAGTCCTACTCGCTTTCAGGAGGAATATCTTTGTGGTTCAGATCTTTTTTTCTGAAACTTTAGAAACAAAATCGATTCTGTAAATTATTAAAGCTCCTCTCTTGATTAGACATGCTGAGTCATGCTGGCGATTTGGAAAATAAATCCAAATTTATTCATATTTTTCAGATATGATTAAAAGCTGTCAGTTTCAAGCTTAACTGAGGATGGCAGTTTTCCAATTTGTATGGGAAGAGTCTGCAGAGTTTTGGACAGAACCCAAAAAAGAGGACTGGACTCTGGAAGCGACTGCAGCAGTTAATTTTCTGTTCTGTGGAGAGTTTCTGCAGGACGGAAATATTACGTGCACATTCTCACATGCACTCAAGACAATGGCTTTGCCTGGGGCGACGCCCGGCTCAGGCCTCCTGCTCTGTTCTTCCTCACTCTAAATGCTGTCTTTTTTCTCTTTTTTCTTTCACCTGTCAGATCCCGTTTCACTTTCACTCCGTCTCCATCTATTTCTCACTTTTTTCGGCTCTTTCTGACCCAGTTTTTGCGCCCTGTTTTTTTTCCCTTCCTTACAGTCCTCGGTTTGTCTCTTTGTGTTTCATTGATTCAGTCCCTTTCTTCCCTTTATTTCAGGCTCTTCCTCATCATTTCCTCTGCTTTGTGTCACTCATTTACAGTATTTCTCATTTCTTGTCCCGGATTTTCTCCGGCTCTTGCTGTTTCTTCTCGTTTCCACCTCTCATCTCATCCTTGCTCCTCCCTGTCATCTCGGTCATTAATTTTCTCATCTTTGGCTCAATGTGTCTTTGTGTTTCTCCTCTGTCTTTGTCCGCTGCCGGTTTGGCTTGTAGCACTTTGTCAGTGATTTCACCAATTCATCACAGTCAGTAGTCAGACTTCCAGAGGAACGGTTGTACGGGAACCTTTATCTCCGTCCGCCTTTATCTGGGACGTTCTGCGGCTGCCAGCATGTAAAATAAAAAAGCTACGACGTTCCGATTCGCTCTCCTCCTTCCTGTTGAATCTCCACTCTGACACGTCATCCGTCAGTCAGTTTCGTGCAACAAATGCGGCCTCCTAATCCTCAGCTTGTTTTGCTTCATAGACTCAGATGTCTGTGGGTGGAACTCATTTCTTTAACCGATGTCCAACTAATCTTTTTCTTTCTTCCATGCACCTCAGGAATCTTCTACAAAGCTTTTCCTCTGACAATAGCAACAGCAAAAGCAGCACAAAGTATAAAGGATTATAAAAGAGTTTCAGTCTTTGGCATAAATATAGGTAAAGTAAATCACTAAAGTATTTATAGTTCCTTCCAAAAAGTCAAACTTTTCCTGTAATCTTTTAAATTTGACTGAATCAGTGGTTGTTTGATGTTTGTCACACCTGATTTCTATCCACTCCTTGCATCTTGTGCACAATGTTTGTTCTGCAAATTGTTCTTGAAAATGAAAATGTGGTCAGAAGTGTCAGGTTAGCAGAAAATAAACACAATTTGTAAATGTGAAGGAAACCTGATCGTCCTGCTCTGATTCTCTACTTTCAGGAAGGTTTTCAGCTCATTGTGAATTTCATATCTTCCATCTGTCACTTTGTCATCGTCCTAAAATATTTCGTCGAAAGTTTTTTTCCCCGCTAATTTATCTCTTGGCAAAGAAGAGGGTGTCATTTTTATTTATTTATTTGTTTTTAAAAAAACACTTAGACCATTATCTTAGGAAGGTTTCAAATTTGTGTTTTTGTCTCTCATTTGACTTTATAATTGTTTTTTTGTAGCAAAAGCTCGGAAACAATGGATGAACAAACTCCACAAAATCGCATGTTGCCAGCCTGCTGTTTGCAAAAGGAGAAAAAAAAACATGGAGGCTAAAATGAAAAAGAAAAGGTGTGGCAAAGTGAGACAATGGCACGAAAACGCACAGCGAGTTAATGAGGCACATCTGCTCGTTTTTGTCCCACAAATCATTAGGTGTGCGCCTCGCCGCCTGACATGTGACTAAACTGATATCATACAATCTCACTCAGGCTGATTTTTATCGCGGCCATTTGGCTCAGTGTGACGTGCAATAACCCTGCAGGATTGCTGCTGTTGTTGCTCAGTGTGTAAAGGCCTTAAGTGAGAGATTTACTGTCTCATTCGTCGCATCAGTACAACTCTGTGAGAAGTCGAGCCACGGAGCAAGCTGCAAACAAAAGGCAGCGCATCTAAGAGCGCTGGAGAGAGGGAAGGTGCTAAGAGGAAGGAGGTTGAGTGTTTTGGCTGCTTTCAGCCTCACGCGGGCCATTTTCTTCCTCAAAGGGAGTACTTAAAGCGCTATGGATTATT